>NC_091829.1:51520558-51820558 GCF_038994185.2 Dermacentor albipictus
AGAGCGATAAGGGCTTATAATAGTTTGAGCACTTCTGATAAGGTTAATAAGCATCGATATAGGTTCACAATGGTCATACAAAGTTCCATAAAGTTGATAAGGAACGATAACAGCTCACAAGGGTTGAATTATCTGCGATAATGTTGATAAAGACAGATAATGGTTGATAAGAAACGGATCGATTGCCGTAAGGTTGATACCGACTGATACAGGTAGGTAAGGCAGGGGTCGAGTACGATATGGTGGATAACAACGGATAAGGGTTAATAAGGCTTCATACTGGTCAGATCAAGTTTCACAAAACTGATATTGGCACCTCGGTGCGTGCAGAGGAGCAAGAAGCATAATATTTACGCACACTTAGATAACGCCCAGAGGAAGTTCTACGTCAATTTACCGTATGCATTACATGGATTGCCCAAATTTTTCCTATGAATGCCTACCATAATATCGGCTACGTCTGTTGGCTCTATAATCAACGCCTCTTCGATTCTTCTACCGTTATATATGTATACACCCATCATTCTGCGTTTTATCACCCGCCTGCTGTTACGCAACTGCTAATTGAGCACCTTCCGAACACGTTGTGAGTGAGAAACATGGTGAGCCATGCACAAAGGTTGTCGAACGAAGAAATAATCATCTACATTTTCATTTGTACTCTACATGAAACTAATCAGTTAGTTTGTCAATTTACCCGTCAACCCTACAGTTGTTGCTTTTACGCGTGCTCTTAAAATATTTTTCGATTATTTACTTGGACTGCTATACAAACCCTTGCAGTTGCCACTGTGAGACCGTACGGCATTCGCAGTAGACGAGAAAAAGAAAGCCGCAGCGACACTCAATGATTCTTCAGAATGAGGCAGAGAACTTCTATGCAAATTTTAGCGCACATAAAGACAGGAAGTTGCAATTTCGCTGGTGTTTTCAGCGCAATAAAATTCGAAATTTCTGTTGTTCCAGCAACGACATGACCGTACTCAGAATGACTTCAAGAAGATCTTATTTGAAGTAGTGGAGAAAAACCTCTCCGAGGACCGTACAGAATAGTTTGCAAGGGGTCGTACAAACTTCTGTGCAAAGACTCAGGCTTCTTGAAAATGCAAGAAGAAATCCCATTGTAGCTCGTGGTTCGACAAAAATTTGCTTCAACGACACACACCTTCGTATACGAAGAGAGCGAAAACCCAGAAACCGGCCAGCAATCTGGTTTTGCAGTATATCAGATAGGTGCGGAGTATTTATGATATGAAGATGCGAAACTTCCGCGTCTTACGTGCTCTAAAGTATACACTGCACGGAACAAGCTACAGTGCGCATTGAGTTGATGTATTCTCAAGCAGAACGGGTTGTCTTACACGGAATGCATGCATGACTTGCTTTATTCCAGGCGTAAAGAGTTTTTCTTAAACAGGGGCTATATTGAGAAATACGACGTGCCCAGAAGACACACCGCTACGCATACATGTATAATGTGATTTGGATGAGCTGATGCCAGGAATAGCATATGTACGCGGCACAACTTTCTGCGCAGCCATTGTGCCTACAGTGCATTGCAAAGAAAAGGGCTCTCTGCTTCAAAACGATATGCACTCGCCAGTAAGTTTGGACCCTAGCAACAGTTGTGTCGTAATCAAAACTAGACATGCGTTCCTGTTGAATATATCGAGTTTATTCTTGCTTTATACATACATTCTTTTCCGTAGTGAAAACGTCGTGCATAGAATAACAGTTCCGCAGAAAGGGTTGGAACAGTCAGTAAGGCTGCTTTAAAAACCATTGTTTTTCTTAGTGGAATGCAGGAATCTTTCTTAAACAAGCATCCTTTTTTTGTCTTTCGGAGTACACACTTTATGGGAATCGCTACGTACATTTTTGTAGTTATTCAACATTAGGAAAATTTTTGTGGTTATTCAACCAGGCTTTACGGTACTGCAGGCTTTGCCGTAATGTGTAAGCTTTAAAAATAGACTGACACAACATAAGAGCTAAGCCGAGCTCCTTGTCGTCGTAGGTTATTAACTTTAATCAAGAACATTCGTGGCCAAGTGCGCGGTGAAAGCCGGCGTACATTTTGCAGTTGAACTGCAATTTGCAATCGGGTTGCCTTTGTTTATACATCTAGTTTTAATATATTGACTTAGTTCTTTATTTTTTTGCTGCATAGCACAGACAAATGGACTAGCCAAGGCAAGTGCTACGTTAACTTTCCCATAGCAACCTATATATAACGGGACATCACAGTAATCGCGTTTGAGCACCGTCTGTCTCTACATTATAGCTCCTCCCCAGGATGACCAAGTTTGCTCATACGCGTATAAGCAGCCGGTTGCTGCGTTAAAGTCACTGTGCGCTTTGCGGGGCCGACAGGATTGAGCTTCGAGCAAATTAAAAGTACACACGTGAAGGTTTCCCCCGAATTGGAACAGTCATCACTTTTCTCCAGTTATCCGATATATTACTTTAGATAAATTTGTTAGATTTAGTGACGAACAAGACTAATTGGTGAAACTTCTTGTGCTTGTTTCAGTGATCTTATATTAGTAATTATGTACTTCATACTTGACGATAATACAGTATAAGCAAGCAGTTGAGCCGCATCAAAATTACAAGCTACTTGGCAACAGCACGCGACAATTAAAAAAAAAGAATGCAGTTCAGCACGTGCCCAATTAATCTGCCTCTAGTGCATTATCTAGCCAACTTTTTCTTGAGATTCCGCGGCTGAAAAATATCTAAAGTTTCCGGGAGAGTGCGCCTGGCTGCACGTAGCCTTCCAGATACCGCATGCAGACAAGGAATGAACTTTACAAACGACTCGTAATGAATGGTTATTTTTATATGTTGCGGAAGGCGTCAGACCTGGTTACTGCCACATTCCTGTTTTAACATTCGACTGGTCGCTTTCGAATGCTGCGGCGAAGCAACCTTGTTGTGTCGCTTGTGGTTGGGAGTGGCGTTCACGAACGCATCCTCCTACCGTATGCGAATGGCCGAGAGCCCGATGTGCGACTCCTGTGGGTGCGAGGAGACCATCGAGCCCCTCCTGTGTACCTGCCCTCGCTACGATGTCCAACGCCTCTCTCTGCGGGCAACTTTACGCAGACTGGACTCTAGACCATTCACCGAGTCAAAGATACTCGGACCGTGGCCACAACCGTCACTGGCTCGAAAAGCGATTCGTGCACTAGTGCGGTACTTGAAGTGCACGGGCTTAAGAGACCGCTTATAGTGTCATTGTGTAAGGTGTCCCTCCCACATGTACTCAGTGCTGACTCTCTCCCTTTCTTCCCCTTTCTATTCCTCTTTCCCCCACCCCCAGTGTAGGGTAGCAAACCGGATGCTGTTCTGGTTGACCTCCCTGCCTTCCCTCCCCTTGCTTTCTCTCTTCTGTAGGCGCCCTCACGGGGTTGTTGATAATCGACTGGTCGAAATCCAATGCTCGGAACTCATTTGCCTCGTTCGTTAACAGTGCCGTTTCAGTTCAGAGCGCTCGAAGGCGTTCGCACCTTAGCGGTGGGAGCGCGACCGAGATCCGGCATAATTCCGATCACGCGACAGCTCCGACTACTCAGGCTTGTTCCCTCTGGCTACAGTGCTGGGAGGCTTCTGCCGTTCAGAATTACGCGTTCTGTTTGTTGGCGCAATGGTCAGATATGGCCAAAGAGCGGCTCCACTTGGCGACGAGTTGCCAATGAATAGTGATTGAAAAGGAATAACGGATTGGTTAATGGTAGATAAAAGATGGGTAAAGAAAATTCCTAAGGGCTGTAAGAAATCAGTCGCTCTAAAGTGCATAAATTAGATAATTATTAAGAAAATGACAGTGATTAGAGATGCATGCTATCGCCATAAATGTTTCATTATGAAGGAATGATGCAGTAAAAATTCGGCAACGACACTTAAGACTGTTTGCGTGCGGGAATGCGATGGCATTATGGTCCGGTTTCCGGTCTCTGTGCACCGCATATGAAGCGGTACATCGGGATCTCTCAGCTGCGCCGTCACGTGATCAATGACGCACGCACTAGGCCAAACCTTTAGTCAGCCAGATGGCTGAGACGTCACGTGTGCAGGTATGCACGCACTAGCACACATTATAGTCAACCATAACCGTGGAGCCGCCATGGAGTCGAGGAAGCGTGCTCATCTCGCCCTCCGGAGGCCTTAGTTCGACTCCCGCGCTTACCGAAATTTACCGAATTTTCTTTTCAAAACCATTCTACTACTTCGTTTGCAGATACCTCCCTGAGAAATTTCACCTCAATCCGAACATTTTTTTTACGTGTTTTTACTCTTTGCGACGACGGACATTTTTGGTACCATCGCTATAGGTCACCGCCGACGCCGGATTTTCGCCTAATGGGGTACGTAATGCTTTAGCATTAGAAAAAAACGATGACAGTAGCCCTAGTGCCTCAATGAGGCCTTTAAACACAAGGATGGAGGATGGGAGGCAAGTGCTCTACAATAATATGGTCGCAACTGTAGCCTCTAGAAAAGAAAAGGTGGGCTATGAATCCTTTCCTCTGATAACTTTAAATTCACCAACATCACGTAATAATCACAAGATACCTTGCTGTCGTAACGGTTCTATGCCTAGAAACACTGCCTTTCGTTTAAGAACGCTCTTCCTGATTTCAACGTCTTCGAAACAAACGCTGATAAATTCCGCAAGCTCGTTCGTTCATATTGCACTGCGTAACTTCAACAAAATGCATGATGTATTTTTTGTTTGAATTATATGCGTTCAGCGTGCTCTCTTGTTTATAAGTTTATTATTTTTTAATATTATTGTATTCTTTATTCTATGAAGTTGGAGTGGCTATTCCTGTACGTTGTTACTTTGTTTGCTGAAAGAACTGTATCCTTGGTCTTTTCTCTAATATGTAGATTACCGTCTCCTATTACATTTACGCAATGCTCTGACGTTTGCATAAGATGTTGTGTAGACATTTTTATGCTGTCTAATATTCATATATGCATATTATGCTATGTCATATATCCATTATATATACAGTGTTAGTCCTTCTGTGACACTCCCTTGCCCAATGCTTCATAAGACGCCAGTAAAGAAATTTAAATAAGTAAATAAATATTCCAATGGATGTCTTCAGCAGCAATTTCCGTAAGAAAAATAAGTTGAGGGGCCATTCGACGTCGTGAACGTGGACGACCAGCCAAGCCGTACCACATCACACGGGGCTAGACAAGAGTGCATGCATTTATTTTCGTCCCTTGGTTATGGTAGCGACGGTAGTTTTGTGATTACTGTGAGGTGCAGAATTGGTTCGGTTACAACCTTGGACAGATTGTTGGCCAAAATTAAATCCACACACGACCGTTGCTGAGTAGCCGAGTTACTTGGATTGGTGTGGGACGTCAAGCTCTTCTAGCACAAACTGAGCGAACCATTTCTGGTTTGGTTTTGCAATGTCTACATTAAAACCACAGGGGTATTATCATCACGACTAACCCATGTGAAGTGCGTGCTCGTGAACTTCTCGATGTCAAACTTGGGTGTGTCTAGAGAGGTACACACAGTTGACATCACTATTCCATCTTTCGTTCCTACGGCACAGACATCTCCACAGTCCGTGGCATTGTGCTCTAGCGTATGATTAATATGAATAGTGTGAGGGCGTATGCTTGTACATACATTTTTGTCTTTTGCGTACATCGCAACACCTACTTGAAATGCACGGGCTTAAAAGACCGTTTCTAGTGCCCCTGTTCATCCTCCCACAAGCACTCAGTGCTTACTGTGTCCTATGTTTTTCAGCTTTCTATTAACCTTTCCCCCACGCCAGTGTAGAGTAGCCAACAGGGTGCTCGTCTGGTTGACCTCCCTGCCTTTTCTGCCCTTGCTCTCTCTCTGTCTCTCCTGCTCGTGAGTGCTGTTCACAAACGATTATATTATACCCATCGACTTGAAACAATACATCTTGATTTATTTATTTCATTTATGATTATTCAATAATATTAATACTAGGGGCGGAGCGCTTGCAGCCTGCTTCACCTCCTCAGCGGATCGACCCGGTATTGCACTATATCCGGAATGGACCCACGCTCACCTATTTTATTGTTGGCGCATGGGCCCGAAAATAATGCATGGCGCCCTAGCCATATGCAGACTTGCCGTAGCTATTTTCGTGCAAGGAATTTCTTCTTTATGAATTATGAATTTTTTTCCGGGCACCGCCACTCAGCCCGCTTTTTCATTTTTAGAACGGTCAAATGAGCTGCATTGCTCCTTCGACATCGACGGCGCCGAGGAGCATTGGGTGGTCTCTCTATCCTCCAGACAGGCACTGCGCGGCCATCTGCGCCGGCTTTGTGACCTTGCTATAGGCCTCGCCACGTGTGGAGAGGCTTCTCGACCCGACAGCCCAGGGGTTGAGGGGCCCTGTTTCGAAGGGGACGGAGTAAATTTACCCACTGACGTTACGGGGACAGGTGGTACAAGTACTGCTTCACTCCGCTTGGTCCAAGGGAATTCCTGAGCCGGCCGCGGTGCTACCCCTTTACGCGCCGCGTCAGCGTATTTTGTGCCTCTCAGTAATTTCAGGCGTTTCCCGTGACTCCCTTTTGATTTTGATAACTTTTCATTCATCCAATTCAATGTTTTCTTTAACCTTCAGTGTTATCACCACCTTTTCTTGTTTTCCCAAGACGTGCACGAGCTCGAATACGTGGCATGCCCGCCATTACATTTCACACAGTGGAGTACATTTTCGCAAGTCTCGGAAGAATGGTCATTGGACTCGCACGTGGGGCAAGTGAGCTTGCCTCAGCATCTTTGCGAACCATGACCATACATCTAATAATCTATGCGCTTACTCAGATCTTTGTGTAGCCTGTTACGAGCGCTTCAGGGAGAATGCTGGAGCCGAAAGTTAATACTATGTGTTTGGTCGGTGTTTCCTTGTCATCTCGTTTAATCCTAATTCTCCTAACGCTGAGGACGTTCTGGTGTTTTCAGCCTTCTAGCAGTTGGTCATCGCTCAACTCAACGAAGTCCTCATCTGATAGCACCCCTCTAATGGTTTTCATCGAATGGTGTGCAGGCGCAGTGTTGTGGACGCTCCCAAATGTTTTGAGGCTGGATAGGTTCCAATAGTAAATGATGTCTCGTGTCTCAATAATTAGATCACTGCTTGTAATTTTCGTACCTTATAGCCTGGCCCTAGTGTTTGTGCTGGCATTTCGCAACTAGGAAGAGGGTGGCTTTCTTACCAGCTTTTCAGGCATGTCGCATGGGCACGTAACGTTGAAGCGCGGAAGCGTTTTCTTGCTCTCTAGAAAAAATTTAGGGCTGATGCAGTGTTTCACCTATTCAGGAACTGATCAAGTGTCAACGGAGGGAAATCTGTAGCCATGTAATTAGGTCTGTGAGCTGCAGCGTGGCAGCCACCCTCCACCCAGCCCAGCAAGGGGACGGTACCAGACTTGTGAAAAATAAGCTTGTAAGCTCCAACTGTACACTGCCGCTATACCAAAGTGTGTTACATCCCGAGATGGTGATGTAACACACTTTAGCCTTGTGGTGTAACATCACAAGGCTAACGCAGGTCCCCATAAAATGAGGAGGGAGTCATTTAAAAGAGATGACCCATTAAGGCGATCGGCTGCCTTCCTCTGAATGAATTAGTCCAGGGGTGCCGTCTAAGTTAAGCAGAGGCAAGGGAGGTGTGCTGCCTCCACTGAGGGGCCTTAAAGGTCCAATCACCCAGCATCAGCTCTACCCCTATTTGGTCACCGCAGGTCACCAGAAAATGAGGATGGAGTCATTTAAAAGAGGTGACCCATTAAGGCGATCGGCCACCTTCCCCTGAATGGATCAGTCCAGGGGTGCCATCTAAGTTAAGTAGAGGCAAGGGAGGTGTGCTGCCCCCACTGAGGGGCCTTAAAGGTCCAATCACCCAGCATCAGCACTATCCTATTTTCTCCGGACACGGCTGAACCACGCACCGCACGCGGCAGGGTGCAACACCAACGCGCGCGGGTGCGTGGTCGAAGTTCTCCGCGTTGTTATGAACCAGGAAATAGCGCGGTCGGAACCAGTGCAATGTGCCATAAAACCAGCATGCAAGGAACCTGAGCTAGCATGCCGAACTATGTTTTCCCCGTATTTTACGTTCTTAACATTTCTTGCGATGACCTTTATTCATAAATGGTAAGCTAATCAAGCTTATAAGTAATTTTTATTAAAGATCACCTGTATGCGTTCTTATGCCATTATTAGGAATCAGAACTACTACTACCCCCCTCCCCTAAAAGAATACGCAGCAGGTGTTCCAATATTTCATGCTAGAATTCACAAAAGACAGAAAAGTGAGGTTACGGTCTGCAGGACAACAGCAAAGCGAGATAAATTTTATAAAACCTACCCTAAACAGCGTGGTCAATATTTCGATCCCTCTATCAGGTAACTTTCTATTCTGTGACGTTTTTACGAATGGCACAGATATCCACGCTCCAAACACCCAGTTCACCACACTTTCTCCAGGAACGTTATCTCGCGCTCAACAAGATCGTGCCATTCTAGCAATCTGCATTTTGGGCGTACTCCGCGGGCTTCTTCGAATGCACTCGCCGCGCGGACTCCGGCTTCACCGTAATGGACCTCAGTACGGTGTTAGTGGCATAAAAAGGTTCTGGGTTGTAGTTTCCGAGCGTACGGAGCGGTCTCTTTTTCTTTCCCCTCTCGCGACCCGTATGCTGTCGATAAGCGCAGGATTGCGACGCTTCGTTTTCTGGTCATGATCCCCGTTACCACTTTATTTGCTTCCTCCGACCTTCGCGGCAGTTAGGACGTGCTTGGAATTCACGCGGCCGCCAAACAGGGCACAATCCTCTCGGAAGCGCGCCCAACAGCCTCGAGATTCTGACCGTATGCTTGCCACCCTGAAGCCACGTGGCTTCTTTTTTTTTTCTCTGTGTCTTCGGTGAAAGCAATCCGTGCCTTTCTATTTCGGAAAGCTGTACTTTCCGCTGCCGTATGTGTGGTACAAATAAGAAAAACAAAGTAATCTCCGCAACGACGGCGGCTGGGGAAGATAAGCTTTATGGGGAGCCGAAATAGGAGGAGGATGACCACACGGAATGGAAACGGGGAGACAATTGAAAGGCGCTTACCATTCCGCGAGTTCTTTTGCATCTTCTTTTTATCTTCCACACTGTTTATAGGAAAGCTGTCGCAGTAGCGCCTCTCAGTTTCCATAGCAACCGAACATCGTGTGAAAACACAGAAAAAGAGCAGCGCGGGGTTGTAGGGAGAGGAGGACTGCGAGAAAAGAACAAGAGGCAGCGACGCGTTTCAAGATATATCAGGCTGACGCACTGACGTCTACGTTAGTCGAAAGCAACGAGGCGTAACTTACAACGCAAACGTGTGCTAGTATAGCTACGAAATCTGGTGGAAAGCTCTCGCGACGTTGCGCAATCTATTTATTGTAAAGCAGGGGAACACTACTGTGAATATGAGGTCGGAAAGGAGGGAGAACATTCGGGGGGAGAAATAAGTATTGCCCAGTAATGTTATCTGTTCCGTGAAAAGCGGGCTCCCGGAAAAAGCTGCTTTCACCCTGACTGTCGCGCAAGTGCAGTGAGTACAATTATTAAAGAAAAACGAAAATCCTGAGACCAAAACGAAACAAAAAATGACAAAAGTGGTTTGGGAAGCCGAACGTGTTTGGAGCCGCTAAAAGGGCATAAGCAAGTTTTTGCAGCGCGTTATTTTGACACTTTTTGCGATTACCGTGTTGCTATGGTACCTTACGCATAGCTCGAAGGCAAGCGAGGAACCTGCTTCGGCTTCCTCTTTTGGCGTTGGCACCGAGGTTATGCTTCGGTAGTATTTTACAATTTCTTTTCTCCAAAGCGCCTTTAAATAATTAATGCGTGTAGCTGCACCATGGCTGCCATAATCACATACGTCCGCGTTAGCTTAATCACGCATTCGTGTTGTCCTTGTTTTTTTTGTGTGTGTGTGTGTGGAAAGGTGACCAGCTTTGTGGCTAAGAGAACCGTGAATAGCTTGCCAGTTGCCACGTAAAGTAAATGAGGATGCGACAAAGTCACAGAATGGCAATATCCCGCTCTATAATGAGTGTTCACTCCTGTGGGCGCTTAATACATTATTACAGTGTAGTGCGTTAATGCGCTGCTGTTCTTTTGTTGCTACATGCAATTTATTTTCTAGTTTTAAACGTGAATTACCTTACAGCTGTAGAACTCGGGCGCTGCTCCAACAAAAATGTTTTCCTATTGTCCTAATACTGTTCAGATGCATCCTTAATGGTCTTATCGTATCCCCTTGCCCCTCCCCCCAGTACAGGGTAGCCAACCGGAGATAATCTCTGGTCAACCTCCCTGTCTTTCCTTTGCCTCTCTCTCTCTCTCTCTCTCTCTCTCTCTCTCTCTCCCTTCTCTTAATGGTCTAGCTCGACCCCAGAAGCGTTCGCGTCTACCTCAAAGGCGTGAGGAACAATGTTTTCTAGACTTGTACTTCACCACAGCCGAAACTGCTGTCACATCTTACGCAAGCAAAATACTGTAAAAAGTTGAAATACACTTATCCGAAGTCCTAACCAAACAATTGTTAGTGAATGTATAATATTTTAAGGTACACTACGCTACATTATGTCCATACTTGTTCATCGGCATCAGCCCGAAGGCGTCAATACTGAGTGAAGACTACGTTGTCGTATTGTTATCTTTCGTATAACCTCTTTCTTCATTTTGATTTTTAGTAGAGCAAGCAGAAATGAAGTAACCGGGGTATGTTATACCCCAATCTAATGCACATCAAGCTATTTTGTAAATGGACAGTACCGTGAATACAAACAACATTCGGTCTTTAGAAGTTTAACAGTATTTGTACTCCAAAGTCCAGACAGCATGGAGATTGATTTCTTTGCGCATTCTCTACATTTGAAGAAACGAATTTTCGCAACCGTAGTCCACCTCTTGCAGTGCACACTTGTTTTTAGCGAGGCTGATCTGCGACCGAGCTTCAAGTTTTCTTCAAACACAGGCGAGCTCACGCAAACCGTGCGTTATGGGAAGTGTGGAGGCAAGCCTAGGAAATAAAGAAACACGGATGTCGCAGCATCAGAGAAAGATAGCGAAGTGCGGTCGGTGTCCGAATTGGGAGGAGATTGAAAAAAAAAATCTGCTGTCATAAGTGCGTCGCGAACTGTTGGTGTAGCGCTCCAACAAAAGGGAATTCAATCGCCGCCACACCCGCGACAACATTGTCGTTGAAAACGGAGGCAACACCTCGGAGCGGGGGCATCTCGGCGAAAATTGCGTCGTGTACGGCTTTGTGGACAGTGCGGCAGCAAAAGGCAATATCGCCGCAGCTGTATTGCATCTTTCGGCGACGGAAAAACAATACAATATCAACAGCTGTGATCATCTCGCGATGCTTCTTTCTTGAGAGAAGCTTTTCTTTTTTTAATATTAGGCTATTTTTCATTTTATGCCGTAGCACTGAGAGAAACGGATCGGTTTGGCTACTGATACCGATTCGTATGACACACAAGGACAGCGCACCCGGAAGAAATATGGCGTTGGTGTAAGCCAGGTGCAACTTTAAAGGTGAGGCTTTACTGCAGGAGGCTGTGCAATTTATGTGCAGATGGTATGCCGCGTACAGTACGTGTTTTTTTTATTTCTCCAGCCCCAAGTTTTTCTTCTTGGGAGGCTTTCAGCCCGTTCCGATGCGGCATCTTTAGAAGGTGTGAGCAACACAAAAACTTGATCAATGATAAAAATACTTGCAATGCAGGTTTCTAATAGGTACACTGCAGGTTCTTGGTATGATAATAGCAAACACATTCGTAATGGCTAGAAATGATTTGGGAGAGCAAATGAAGATATTTAGGAAAAATATAAATCTAATGTAGCCGCAAACGCGCATGCACAAAAATGTTTCCTTGGAAATTTCTTAACTCCGACCAACCGTTTCTCATTTGAATTAAATGTCTACTACTATCTCAAAATCTGTGTCTTTCTTGCTCAAAGTAGAGTACTTTCATTCTGAAACGATTTATTGGGGTTGCTTTAGCTGCTTAACATGAAAGCTCTTTATACGCTGCGCTGTCAGCGTTTATTGCTTGTCATTTTTGTAATTGATCGGAGTCACTGCGCTGCTTGTCCAAGAGCTAGCGGGTTGCCATCTAACTACAAGAACATCAATAAGAACCGTCTCCACGATGGTGCAGGTACCGCTGTGGAGTTTTACTTTGCCTGTAAACATATTACTTTTTACGTGATACCGAATAGAGACTTGTGCAGCAGCAACAACGCTAGTAGCGACACTTTTTTTCTTTTTAAGAGGCATCGTCTATACAGAGAGCACTTAAATCTGCGGTGACCTTTTATATTCTACTTACCTGCTGGCGTAAAGCGTTTTTAGCGACATATCCAATATTGCACAATCCTTTTACGATTTTTCTTCTATAAGAAAACGTGTGCAGCCCAAAAACGTTTGATACGTATTGTGTGGCCCAAAGTGGCACAGAATACCGCTGCAATTTACGCTACTGCCACTTACACCACTGATTACCTGATGATTCGTAAAAGTAAGAAATTTAGGGGGAGCTAATGAAAAGAAAAATATATCTAATTGAAATAGCAAGGAGGATGCAATCACACAATCACAGTGAATATGTAGAAATGTGACGCAGGCGGCACCACTAATAGCTAAGACATTTAAGCATGAAGTATTGCTGACTTACCTCTTAAAGTCGGACAGCAGAAAATTCAGTGCCTATGGAAATTGAGGTGGCTTGGCGGACTCAGTATCAGCTTGAGAAGCGCAGCTCAGTCAACGCTTATAGTTTCGCACAGTGATGTTGCGATAGCCCTGTATCTTGTGCTTTAGCATACACGATGCATTCTTTAATGCACAGGAAATCCAGACACTGATACACGTCTTCCCAGACGTATCGTTATAGAGATACAAAACACCCAAAGAGGATTCAAGATAGCTTCTAAGATACGTGTATCTTCGATACTGCCCAGCACTGCTCGAGGGATCTTATCTTTATGGGTAAAGAGAAATCGTTTTTTCAACACTCTACCTAACTATATGTTCTATTGCACTTAAATGAAAAAGTTAAACTGTCGTGACTACTGAAAGCGTATTTCATTTGGGCCTTCTATGGTGTTAATAAAATGGTGAAAAATTGCAAATACTAAAAAAATACACTGTCAAGTTTACAGCTCTACAACACCGAAATGAAGAATGGCATCACAGTTGCGGTAATTGCATCTAATAGTACACCCAACGCGGACAACATTCATGTATTATATACGGTTCCTAAAAACGCCAGTAATATGCAAATACCACTTTTTATTATTTATTTATTTGGTCATACTGTTAACCCTCCAGCGAGGGTCGTTACAGGGAGGGAAGAAGAACATATACATTTCATAAACACTTCAATGAGCAATCATGAATCAGAATTCAAAATTTGCACACCATTTCTCAAAAACATATCGACACCCAACTCAAATTGTTGCACATTCATACTCTCCACAACATCACTTGGCAGTTTGTTCCATAGTTCAATTACATCAGGAAAAAAGGAATACCGATACACATCCGTACGTGTGTTAATAGGTTGCAGTACCCTGCTATGGTTTTTTCGTGAACCACGTTTTAGAGGCGCTTTCACATAATGATCTTTATTTATTTTTAATGCCCCTTGCATTATCTGGAAAAAAAGTTTGAGTCGATGTTTTATTCTTCACATTTCCAGCGTTTCTAATTCACACTGCTGTATCATATCTGTAACCGAGTCAGTACGGCGATACTTGGAGCATATAAAGCGTGCTGAAATCCGCTGGATCCTTTCCACCTTCTTTTTTAAACATTGAAAAACCTTTGTGAATATTGTAATAAATGCACGTAATATATATATATATATATATATATATATATATATATATATATATATATATGATTGCTTTGTAGGTTGTAACGGATGCAGTTTGCATAACTCAGAAATCTGTTCTCGGTACAGAGTTACAGATTTGTAAACTCCGTGCTTCTATTTTTTTTTGTCATGCTTAACGATTTTTGGTAATTTTTGTGAAGCAATTCAGGCACTAAATTGAAATTATCTTTGCGGCAGCTACTAGACTTCCAATTTATCTCTCAATTGTTATCTCAGAAAAGCATTTCTGTGCTTTACGTGTACTTGAATACATGGTATCGAAGTTGGGCCGACCTATAGCTTACTCTTAAGGTTCACGCTTGTTCTAAACACCTTATGAGAGAAGCACTACTAGTCTGCATATACGGGAGCACATAGATTTTTCGTCCTACAGTCCTTATTTTTAAGCTGGTGATGCAAAGCTACTGAGAATATACTACAAATATTATCGAGAGTTGACCTATTACTGAACCGTCGATGCTGTAAAACAGCTGGTTAGTCTGTAGATGTGATAATAAAGTCAGAGTAAATCTCCCACGCGCAAGTCTTTGAAGTACCAATGAAGTATTTTGCACTCCAGCAACATCCGTCCCAACTGGATGCGTGTGCTCAGTCACTGGATAGATAATTTCAGAATGCGGGAGCAGAGTAAAGGGAGAGAAAGTTGAACTCAAGCTTCTCAACCAAAATGACATTGCTTACATACGATTAACTTACGCGTATAACTGTTCAATCAGAGAAGAAATAAAGGCGCTGTAAATGCGCCATAGCTGTAATGCAAGAAATTATCATCGGCTTTTGAGATTTGAAGATATCACTAACGTAGTTAGACTGCTGTAACAACGGTTAGTTATCAATATGTGGGAGCCACATTTAAGATTTAGACAGCTGAGACAGTTCCGAAAATTCCGATCACAAAATTTATGAAGTCAGTGTTGTCGCTAGCAAGTTATCGGTGAATCTTCGATAATGTGCTAGACATCATTTTCCCACTGATAGCAGTCAAAATTGAATGTCAGTCAACTATTCCAATACTACCAATGACATCCAAGAGAGTCTTTTTACGCTATGAATATTTGAAAAAAATATAACCATCTATTCTATGGCAATAGCCCATATTGCAATAGTTCTACATCACGAAAGTTAGAACCCCACATAGCATGTGCTGACAAATTTAGCCTCTCTAATAAAATCACAGGGCGAAGACAAGCACGTGAAAAATAAAATAAAAGCACGTTCGAGATTGAAAATATTGGCAGGCTTCTGGTTATATAGAGCTCGGCCAAGGTGACACATTCCCGCTCAAGAAGAAATACGGCCTTGTCCTGTCTCTGCCATTAATGAAATGCCTTGGCATATATCTTCGCACAGGGAGGTAAAGTTGAAAGGCGAATGTCACAAATCACAATTTACCTGCGGCAATATTTCACAGTAAGAAAGAAGAAAACCATGAAGGCACTATATTTCTTTTATATTGTGTAGACGCCAAGATTTATGGAACAAACAACGGAAGGACGAAGCCAGTAGGATAGTGTTAACTTGGCTACTTAAAACACTTCTTTAGTCAACAGGGATCTATAATTTCAAGAAAAGCAACAATATATACCATAAATACCTAATAATGAAAGTTCAGTAAGAAGTATATCTTTCTCTCTTGGTTGACGTGACAATTATATGTTATTGAAGTTTTCAGCACATTTCTTATGCGGATCTGCACAAGGGAGTGGGCGTTTGATAAAAGGGAATGTTATCATCCATCCTGAAGCAGTACAAACCTACGAAGTGAATCCATGAACATAGCGTTTATGTCTGCAGTTGACTCTAATGCTTAAGTAAGGTATAAAAACAAATAAAACAGGTTATATCTCAATGTGGTTATTTTGCAGCTTTTACTAACATATGGCGAATAATTTTTTTCTTTTCAATATTGAATTCTCGTTTCAGCGGATCTCGCGCCTACTCTGGTTATAATACGATACTAAGAATACTGAGGGAAAGTTTAATATTACTGGCATAGTCCTAAGTATTGTATTGTAAAGTATTGTAAAGTAGTAGTAAGTAAGCAAGCAAATTATTGTAAAGAAAGCTTGAACTATATTAAGAATGTCAAGTGCAAAGTAAACGCAATAAACACTACATGAGAACAAACAACGCTCAAGAATGTAGCGCAAACAAAGTGATACAAATTGCGCTCACACGTGTCACTCGCAATAGTATGAGAAAGTCCGAAACATCGAACCAAATATCTAACGAAAATTTAGCCACCGGATTATACGTCCCTTATAAACGAACACGTCCATGCTATAGGCAAGTCGGGTGCTACAGGAATGTTGTCAATAGCCCTGTGGCTGAATTGTCCCGGCGTTTTTTTTTCTCTCTTTGCTTGCACTTCGAGATTGTCGCCTTCGAGGTTTCATATTTTCACGTGTCAAGAATCAACAGCAAATAAAAAAAATTGTTCTGACATTCTTTTTCAAAGCTTTTTCGAGCTATATTTAGAAAGAAAAGTACGCGCACAAAAATAAAAGAACGAAAGAAATGTACCGCTTCAGCACACAGGGCAAAAAGCTGCTAAGCGAATTGCATTCTTTTGTGAGCGGCCGATGCCGCATCGATTTGCCTTCTTTTGGCGGTGATCGATCGCTTGTCATCTCCTCGCGCGGACCGATTAGACAACCTTGTCTGGGCCTCGCAGGCACCGCTCGAAAAGACGTGTTTTTCCCGACTCTCCGTCAACGCGGCAAATTGGATGCCACCACTTCGACGTGAATGACGCTCTCGTTGGAGCGAATAAAAAAGAGAGCGAAGGTGGCGTTGTGTTCGGCCGACCAAATTTTCTCAACCGCGTATAATATCTCCCGTGTTTGGCGTGTAGCCGAACGTACGCTAATGCTACACGTGAGGTGAACCACGAAACACGGTTATTACGGTTCCCGAAGTCATTCCAGTTATCGGCTAAATCCAATATGTTGTGGTTGGGAAGAACTGTTATGAAAGCTGTACTTAATTGAAACTTAAGATTTGTGTGCGATGGTAAAAAAAGCTGTCTGGTTTTATTTTACGGGCCCTTCTAATCTCGTTCGACCTAAAATATATGACATCACATTCGCAATACTTAGTGATTCTATGTAGAATGCCTCGCTCCTCCCCTCTTGTCATTTAGTTGTGTGGACAGTAACTACCTTTCCGTATATATTAATCTTCTAGAATATAGGAGCCAGAAGATTTATGAGAATAGAATGCGGAAAATTAGAGAAAGTGGAACGAATTTGTAAATAGGTTTCTCAGGTATTGCTCCAGCCTATCTGAAAGGAGACTTAAAATAGTAGCGGCGCACTTTCTTTTTTTCCCTGTACCTGTTATTGACAGAGAGGTTTGCGTTTGTCTCTACATCCAAAACATATTAGATTATAATTGCCTCACACGCATACCTTATGCTCGTCTTGGTGATGTCTTCGCAGGTCTGGGAGACCAATACGCAAGGCCTGCCGTACCGTCGCATACGGTACACAGATACCGCACGCTGGTGACACCGAAGCTTCGGAGACACTGCAAGTAGGTGAGTTTCTGTAGACGTTCTCGAGTATAAGAGTACAACAATTCCTAAAGAATTTACCTCCCATTTACGCGAGAATAAATTGCAACGAAGCCTCAGCCACTTTTGACAAGCCCTAAATAGAACGCTTCAAGTTCCAGTGCTGTTACATTCTTAACATTCCTGAATGAATATTTGATACGCTCGCAGAAGCCACTTCTGCGGGGGATTGTTCGAAGTGATAATATCTGGTTTTATAGGCGCCGGAGTGTCCACGACATAAAATTTCACTACCCCCATGATAATTGCGCAACTCAAAAAGGAGCAAAAACTTGTCAATACTGCTAAACAATTTTCGTTCCTCGGGAATTCGAGGCGCGGGAATCGTAGTACAGCATAGCACAAGCCTAAAAGAGCTGCTATAAAAGATAATCAGACAGTGAGGTTGCTTCCGCATTCCAGCGCAGGCTGGCGTTGCTCTAGATGCTGACGTGCACAATTCTCAGGGAACCGACTGCAATCTAAACGTCCTCTGCGAAAATGTTCACGTAGGAGGCGAGAGGTAAAAACGAAGCCTTCCGGGATCCACGTTATAAGACAAGACGGGTATAGGGATCTGATTAGGTTCCTGGGAGGAATGTGCAGTGCACCAGTGCCAGCAATAACGAAAAGAAAACAAACAAACAAGCTAGTAAACGAAAAGCTAGAAACCGCGTAGTTTTGTTGTTTTGATCTTCCTGGCTTCTCTGACCGGATTCTTAGAGAGACAGTGAGTCCGTGTACAGTTGCAGCAACTATGTCCGTTCCTAATATCGTTCCACTTAAATTACACCAAGTCCAGCATATTCGCAAAATTTTCCCATTCGCAAAGTTTACTCTATATGGGACACGAGCCCTTGAGCGTCGGCTTTTCTATTGGTAAAGCGAACTGCCACATTTACTATATACGCTTCGTAATCTTGTTCCACGTTGTTTCAACTAAGAATTGAACCAAGCTAGTTTTGTTCCGCGTAAATTTCACTCAGTAAGCGGAACTTCTTCGCCAGAATGTTTCACACACAGGAACTTACCTGAAACAAAATGAAGAGCATAAGAAAAATCTTCACGGAATTGAGTTGAGTGCTTATTTATGAAAGATGTTACATTCGAGTTCTCTATTATTATTCTAAAATGACGAACAATAATATTATAGAACTGAAGCTAGGAAACTTAAGTTAAACGCTTTGCTCTTTCTGGAGGATGATCTCTTGATTACATTTCTATTTTCATTAGAATACTTTTATTTTTCGTGTTGTAGGAAAAAAATTACAATTGACTCCTCGTTCTTTGTCAGGGTTATTATTCGCAATTTATAATACCGATCTTCCAGACCAAACAAATTTTGTAATCTAGAACGTGGTCCTGCCTAGTGGTATCATTTAATGTCATCATCCACATCAGCCTGGTTACGCCCACTGCAGGGCAAAGGCCTCTCCCATCCTTTTCTAACTACCCCGGTCATGTACTAATTGTGGCCATGTTGTCCCTGCAAACTTCTTTATCTCATCCGCCCACCTAACTTTCTGCCCCCTCTGCTACGCTTCCCTTCCCTTGGAATCCATTCCATAACTCTTAATGACCATGGGTTATTTTCCCTCCTCATTACGTGTCCTGCCCATGCCCATTTCTTTTTCTTGATTTCAACTAAGATATCATTAACTCGCGTTTGTTCCCTCACCCGATCAGCTCTTTTCTTATCCCTTAACGTTACACCTACCATTCTTCTTTCCATAGCTCGTTGCGTCGTCCTCAATTTAAGTAGAACCCTTTTCGTAAGCATCCAGGTTTCTGCCCTGTACGTGAGTACTGGTAAGACACAGCTGTTATAAACTTTTCTCTTAAGGGATAATGGCAACCTGCTGTTCATGATCTGAGAATGCCTGCCAAACGCGCCCCAGCCCATTCTAATTCTTGTAATTATTTCAGTCTCATGATCCGGATCCGCAGTCACTACCTGTCCTAAGTAGACGTATTCCCTTACCACTTCCAGTGCCTCGCTACCTATCGTAAACTGCTGTTCTCTTCTGAGACTGTTGAACATTACCTTATTTATTTATTTTTATTTATTAAGGAACCCACAGCGCCAAGGCATTACAGTGGGGGGGGGGGGGGGGTGAGTACAGGAAGACAAGAAAGAGTACAAGAAATACATACGACACCTCTGCTCCTGTACAGTGTTAAAAGTGATAACAAAAGAGGAAAAGCAAGAAAAAAAACAGGAAAAAAGGCAAAGCCCTTAGCAATGCACATCTACAATCTACAAGATCAAAAAGAAAGCATCATTTGATTCAACCCTCACAACATCACACGGCAGACTATTCCATTCCCTAATGGTTTTAGGAAAGAAAGATATTCTAAACAATTCAGTTTTTGTCGCAAATTCAATGACCTTAAAATCATGGTCAACACGATTGTATCTATAAAAAGGCTCTTGCACAAACTTTTCGCGATAAACCCGAACAGCTGAATCATAAATAGCATGGAAAAACTTCAGCCTCAACTTCTTACGGCGCATGTCTAGTAATTCCCAGTTGAGTGCTTCCTTCGTACGGGATGCACTGTACTGCGCCCCGCGTATGCCAGATACGAAGCGAGCGGCAATATTCTGCACCCGCTCTAGCTTATCTTTATCTCTACGAGTATGCGGGTCCCAAACCATACACGCGTATTCCAGAATTGACCTCACATAAGTCTTGTACAAGATGTCCCGACATGACTGTGGAAAAGTGTTTGCATTCCGGCGAAGAAATCCCAGGATTTTGCATGCTTTAGCGGTGACATAATCGACTTGATGGTGCCAATTCAAAGTGGGAGTAAAATAAACACCTAAATATTTATATTCGAATACCTGTTCCAACATTACATTCCTAATAACATACGGTTGCATATCAAGGTTTTTCTTTCTTGTAAATTTCATATGAACAGTTTTAGACAAATTCAAATTCATATTCCATTTGACGCACCACTCTGAGATTCTGTTCAAGTCTTCCTGAAAGATTTCAGCAACACGGTCACAAGTGACTACTCTATAGAGAACGCAGTCGTCCGCAAATAACCGCAGTTCAGACACTATTCCGTCACCAATGTCGTTCACGTACAGCAAGAACAATAGCGGCCCCAACACGGAGCCTTGCGGAACACCGGACACAACACAACATTACCTTAGTTTTCTGCAAATTGATCTTTAGACCCACTCTTCGGCGTTGCCTCTCCAGGTCAGTGAGCATGCATGCAGCTGGTCCCCTGAGTTACTGAGCAAGGCAATATCATCAGCGAATCTTAAGTTACTAAGGTATTCTCCAATAACTCTTATCCCCGATTCTTCCCAATCCAGGTCTCTGAATACCTCCTGTAAACACGCTGTGAATAGCTTTGGAGAGATCGTATCTCCCTGCCTGACGCCTTTCTTCCTTTCTTTATTGGGATTTTGTTGGTCTTACTCAAATTCGCGATAAAGAACTTTGAGAAATTGGCCCTCTGAACGGTTAGTGTTCTCTCCATTGCCGATATCACACGAAAAGAGACCGCAAAATATTGCGTACGGCAGGTCGTTCGTAGTGTTCTAAAGCGGCCACACGTGAATTCTTGCAGTGGTAAGATAAAGTGCAAGTAACCCTCCTTTGATACAGTTAAGTCACTGAGTGATGATAACTCGTTCGGAAAGGAGAAGTTCAGTTTACCGAAGCAGAAACTCCGTTCTTGCTCCTGACGTCATGCCTAGTTTATCACCCGCATTGAATACGGGTCATTGCGAACGCGTTGCCTCAGCGTCCTTGCTCGTTACGCAATCTCCTGACCTTCACCTTTTTCCGAAGTTAATTGTCTGCGCTCTTCTTGTTCCCTGGGGAAGCGCAAGACGCAGACGCACTGCCTTTATTAGGGAAGACCCCATAAGGCACCGTCTAAGGCAATTCGCTGATCCTTATATATTTTTGGGTCTCTCCAATAAGCATTTCCATCGATCGCCTGAAGCCTTGCACCGAAGGTACGGCCGCGTTCTTTTATTCAGAACTGGTACAAAGGTTGGCGTCCCTGAACGCATCTGAATGCAAAGCTTGTTTCTTTTATGCTCAGATTGCGGTTTGTAAGAGCTCAAGATAAGATATAGTTTCAATAAATCAAGATGAGAGTCGAGTATTAAAAATGAAGCCAGAAATACCACTCTACTAAAGAAAATTTCAAGGTTAAAGAGATACGTCGACGTGATTCTGTTGCGATGATGATATAGATTTACATGTTGTGAATAAATGTACAGCAAGCCTAGACATAGGAATACAGGAAGCAATTACTATAAGGCATGTACGTGAAAAAAAATATTTAGATACTAAAAGCCACAAAAGAAACAAAGGAAGATGGAAACGCGATAAGTGTGATGTTTTTTAACATAATATGCAATATGTTTCTCCGCATCGTCCGCATAAGTTGCGCGTTTAAATAGTGCGTGGCCTCCGCGAAGTAAATAGCATCGTATGGTGCCCAGCGCCTCCCTCATAATGAACTAGAACACATCAGTTTCGCTACGCTGCCACGGTCCTGCTAAGCATAAGCCAAGCTGACCCCAAAACGTCTAAATCAATAGCCCCCACTTTTTTTTTTGGTGAGTCATTAACTTAATGATCTTTCCGCTAGAGTGCAACATAAAAGAAGGGGTGGAAAGAACTGCCAGAAAAAAGAAGTAGGCTCAGTTTGAAAAAAAAAAAACTTTCACACAAGCAATTCGATTACGGTGATAGCATGAAGCTGCGGCCGTGGTAACAATGGGCGGTAGCTTTTTCGTTGTTGCCGGCAGATACGAGAAATTAGGTCGCTCCTGATTGGTCTTGAAGCTTTCGGGCGGATATCATTTTTGTTTTGTCCTAGATATGGAAGCGTTCCTTCATGTGGAGCCGCACGGTTACAATAGCACCACGGGTCTTTTGTTTGGAAAGAGCAGCCTGCAGCGATCGCGCTGATTAATTTGAAGACCCTGGAAGAAACAGCAGAATAAGGAAGCGTTCCCTATTTGTGGGCGGTGTTTCCGATATTGAAGTGATACGACCGTAATAAGAATGAACAATTACTGGAAACGTAACTTTGCTGGAAAGCACTAACTAGGCCAAACAGATTTACAGCATATGTGCCAAGCAATATGGTACAGATTGCCCCCATATTCGGTGAAGAAAACTAAGATTCCACCGTTTAAATTAGTTACATCTTGAATCACCAAGTAGGGCTGACCAATAATGTTAGGCACTCATACACCGGATATTGTATATAAAAGTGTGAAAGAAGGCTGGGCTGCTAAAATACGAATTTCAAAATAATAGGGGAAAGGGAAAGAAATATGATATTTTAAAGAAGCCTGTGCTAGAATATTTGAGTAGACAGCGTACGAGTAGGTTTCGGCTCAACGATTTACATATTACGGATTTACATGTATTATGCTACGCTGCGACGTCACCAAAGCTTCAATAATACTTGCGGAAGTTAACTATCTTCTAAGTCGTCTATGTTTGATTGGAGAAGGATGTGCAAGTACAAGTGAGTAGTCCGTGTGACACCATTACTGACAAAAAAAAAGGATTATGCAGATTCAACGCTCACATTAGAATTTGTGTGAGGCGAAGCTTTAGTAAAGCGGTTAATGAAATGCTATACATTCGCCCACCTCTTTCATGCGTCTCGGATGTAAACGAAACTGGCTCGCACGCAT
This sequence comes from Dermacentor albipictus, assembly GCF_038994185.2. Classification (NCBI taxonomy): domain Eukaryota; kingdom Metazoa; phylum Arthropoda; class Arachnida; order Ixodida; family Ixodidae; genus Dermacentor; species Dermacentor albipictus. The sequence continues at coordinate 51,543,777 of NC_091829.1, forward strand.
CATGTCACGCGCGCCTGCACTGCGCAATGTGACACGTGGTATACTGCTTCGTAGTTCTTCATTTATCCTCACTTGTATTGAATGTACGCCCGCTTCTCTGTAAGTCCTCCGTTGTGGGCACGTTCCATAGTATCGAAATCGTACTCATCATCACGCGGTGGTGATGTCAGAGAGGTAGTTGCTGTTGGCATAGTATATGTGCGATTGTGGCCAGTGATTAGGAATGTAGGCATCAAGATGTTCGAATGGTTTATTTCGTAAAGAAATTTTGCTCCTGATCGCGTGTATTTGGTACAGTGAGGACGTTTGGGTATCCTTTGTTTCGTTACGAAGTAATTCCGTAGAACACAAGGCCAGCAGCCTGGACACCTGTAAAGACATTTAAGATACTTGTGCTGTCCTGGGCCGCTATTTTGTAGCGATGCCTTATGCCTTATTCTATGCGATTCTTATCATCCACCACACACGGCCGCCTGATCGCGTTGATAATGTGGGCAGACCGTCGCTCTGACCAGTGGCCAAGCGCGAAAAGCCAGAATAAGCATAGAATAGAAAAAGGCATCGCTACAAAATACCGGCCCTGGGTGCCCGTTATTCAGCAAGACTGCAGCAATAGCACACACCCAGCCAGCAGCCATGATTAGGAAAATTCGAAACGGTTGGCAAAGAGAAGTTTGCTATAAAAAAAATCGAGCAAAGCACATCCCTGATGTTTGTTCATCTTAGAGAAAATTTCTCCGTTCTGGACAAATGTGTGCATTCAAACACAATTAGTAGTATGTATAATGCGCAGGTTTCTTTATTTACAAATTACTATGCAGTCATGATTTCAGTTCGTTTCTTTCCTTTTTGTTCCGCAGCTCTATAGATCTTCCGAGGACGCGCCATTCGAAGCTGAGGGAAAGGGTCTTCTCCAGTTTCTTTAATATACGTCTGATGACGTCAAGCGCGTCTTTCTAAGTGATTAGTATACTCGCGGACAACTTCCTTTTTTTTTTTGCAGTGCTGTGAAAGCTACCGGACTGAAACGCAGCTTCTCTCCAGCGGGGCACGAGAGATTAAAGAATTCCCTAGATTAAAGAATTCTACTTCATTTATTGTTAGCTTAAGAATGGTATAGGAAGTCGCGCATGATATAAAATTGTTGTAAACTTTGGAATATCATTACTTCCGTTTATTCTTTTTTTTTCATTTCTTGGACCCCGCCACTTTTTTTCTGCACGCCTGCTCTGTACGGTAAACAGGGCGCGTATGCTGGCGGAACCAAGCTGAAATTCGTTGACGAATTCACATAGAAAATATGAGTAAACAAGTTTTTTGGATGAAAACTTAGTCGTCACAAATATTCGACACCTTGATATGGTCTTTTGGAAGGTGAAATAAATATTTTTATAAAATTTCTTCAGCCAGGGCTACTCTGTAGGTTGTGAAGCTAGGCAACGGGCGTAAGAAAACCGAAACCGGAACAGAAACTAACTCCAAGCTGCCATGCTACTTGGTGGAGTGACACTTCTGCTGAAGCACCGCCACCACAGCTTTTGCCTCACGACCGGCGTAAGGTTTTCCAGAGTGTAATCCAGGGTGACTTTTTTCCGCTTATTCACAAAGCGCAACAGATCTTGCTGTTTCCAGAAAACGGCACGCTGGTGATTTCCACGCGAATTATTCGCTTGCTATTATGCGCATGCGTCACAAGTTACCTGAGTGAACTATAAGAATCCACATAGCCAACAACTCTTAGTCAAACGCCACAATAGACCTGGGCTCTTTAAATAATTCCGAGAGTTAAAGATGCGGCTAAAGGGTCTACGATATGTGGTCAGTACAAAGCGTGCTCACAGCAAGTCGAGAGCGGTTTGAAACGTTCAGAAACAAGCACCAAAATACAAGGGAGATGCCAATCAAGCATCGCTTTAAAAAATACGTGGGCACGTGACGAAATGTGTGACAGTAAATGTGTTTTTCAAAGTTTTCAAACAAGACCTCTTACTTGGCGAACAACCCTCCCCCACCCCCATCCTTCTCCCTATAGGCATCGCGTGTTTTAATTGTCTTTCGCAGGATGATACTGCAGATAAGATGAGCCCTTCCCGTTCTCTTGTGCACTCTGTGTGTGCCACACCACCAGTGGTTCCGGTGACACCAGTGGTTTAACAGAACCACCACTAAACCAGTGATTCAGTGTTGGTACAAGCGTATACGGTTGGTTGTACCACCACGCACTACCAATAGCACCGGCAGTATTGTAGAGATGCTGCTAGTGTAACTAGCCCCGCACGATCCTGGTACCGACGGTACCGGTGATAAGACGATCATTCCCGCATTCTTCCCTCGTCAGAGATAGCGTTTTGAGACGGTGTCGTTGAGGCACTGCATATTTGACCGAAGACGCACCAGCTGTCGTTTTGAGACACTGTAGGCCTCTCAGAATAAATATGTCGTTCGTCCATCCCATACTCGCCCGAACTCGCTGCGGAAGTCATTGCCTATCATCAGCGTCAACTGGAAGTTGAATCGCTCTCGAACTATTATCAAACGTTCGAGTGTACAAAATGGCCAAATATTCAATTATCATCCTTCAGACTCTTGAGAAATTTAACTGTATCTCTTAACGTTGCGTGATAAAAAAAATTAAATAAAATTTCGGGATTTTACGTGCCAAAACCGCAACGCTTGTACGAGCGCTGCCGGTCGAATTTTTACTCCATGATGCTTTGTTATTGTACGTGCACGGAATACTCGGTAGACGAACGTTTTTCAGGTCACCTCCATGAAAATGCGGCCGCCGAGACAGGGAAATAAATCTGCTACATCCTGATTAATATCGCAGTGCTATACACACAAGGCCACTGCCATGGTAAGCGTGCCTTCTTGCGTGTCAACAGCCCTGGGAATCAATGAAGTGAGTACACTAAATTGCAGCGCAAGAAGCACAGTGCGCTATCTAAAATAACCTTTCAGGGTGAACCTCGAGAAGCATTTACGTTTAGTCGAAAGTAAAAGACGCCTATCCCTTAAAAGGGAGTCCAAATGTGTACGTTCCCGCTTTTTTATTTAACCAAACAGAGTTCTCATTAGTACAGATTTTACATCTTAGCGCAACATAAAATATAGTGGCTATAAGCCTCTCTACAAGCGTTCGTGCCTCAAGAGGAAGATTAAAAGGTGTAAGGCGCATTTTGTTGATAATGTATCCAGATGTATTTGTAGACAACAATGCAGTTGAATTCCATGACCCACCACACTCCAATAGATTTATTAAAGCCCTCTTTATTCCCGCAGCTACCTACAATATTTTGCGGGCTATCTGCTGCGCTAAACATTACTGGTGGTGCGAAAGCAATAGCGGTAAACCCGTTCATGCGAGGCCAGTCCTAACGTTTTATGGCAGCGATTACCAGGCAACGTTCCATGTGCTAAATGCCAGCTCGTTGAAAAAGACAAGTAATTTGTGAAATGGAGACTCTAGTCGCAAAATCCAATATAGCCGACTCCACCTATATACAAATGCGTATCTGTATCTGTCTTATTTCAGCAAAGCTAAAATATCCGAACCATTGGCGATGCAGTCCTTTAAAAGAAAAAGTCACTCCTTTCAACAATAGTCTCCAGCCAGTAGGTAACATCGACATGACCAATATTAAGGTCAATGAGAAGCATATTTGGCTTCGTGTGCTGTGCACGCCGCCATATTATGAAAAAATATGATGGCTTGGTTTAATAAGTCGTTAAAATTTGCACTGCAAGGTGACTATGCTACTATATGCTTCTTGGCAGTGACACACCTATAGGAGGTGGCGTCAGAAAGCAGCGTGGCATATATAAGCTCCAGCACGGGCTGTCATCTACCTAAGAAACAACATTGAAGAAATAAGTGCTATATTGATAGAGGAACACAGAAAGGCTTGTTGCTCCCCCCACCCCCCCTCTTTTTTGTTAAATTGATGACACGTATTTTCCAAGACCACAGTAAAACAATTCATACGTTACGCTGGTGTCTCCTGGAAATTGTAAAATGTATGGCGCATTGCGACTATTCGGCCACAGTCGGTGGTTCGCGGCAGGAAGCGAGGCTTCCGTAAAGATCAAGATTCATCTCGAAGAGTCTAGCAGCTATCACGTTGACTGTCGGCGTAAACCTCGGCTGTCTCAATGCGCGATTAGTTTTGCGCGTGTTTATACCCCTTAGTGCACTCCGGGGGCAGGATGGATGCACTCCGGGGGGCAGGATGGATACCTTACTGAGGTCCCTCGTTGCACGCCATTACGAAGGGCAGGGTTTCTGCGAAACCCTGGTCGGGACGCCGCAGATGGGGGCGGCCGGAATCGCGAGATTTTTCCCGCCGAGATCGTTGTTTGCCTATGTATAGGTCACGCTTGTCACCGACCCGCGTCTGACATTACAGCGCCTTCGACCACCCCTTCTGTGTCGACCAGCGTCGCCTTCCTTGTTTGACCCGGTGCCACCTCCTCCTCTGCGCACCGTGACCGACGACTTCAACAGCTCTCAGCCACCCTCTCGAGCGACGCCGCAATCTAATCTCCCCGGGGGCGTACACAGACGTCGGCGTCCACTCAACTGCGAGACGCCGCTGGATTTCGCTGCCACCGGGCTTGAGAAGGCCGCGCTGTGTTTGCGAACACGAGCTATGCTGGCTTCCGAGGGAATGAGCTCGCGCCTCACTCGAAGGAGCGAAACATGCTGCGCCACGAGAAACTGCGCTTCATCTCGCGACGTGCTTCTGCCCTTTGTCAAGTCTGCGAATTCCGGAACACGTGGACCGGAGACTTTCCGCTATGAAATAGACGACGCAGTGAGTATAGGCAATGTGAAAGCTCGATAAGCTTGTAGAGTCAAAGAACCACGTTTTCACAACGGTAGCTGCTAGAAGTTAGCCAAATGAACGCAAAAGGAGTAGTGTAGAAAAAGTGGAGAAGCACATGGTCTACTTATAAGGACCGCAGTTTTTGCTAAGCTGAGTCTTCAGCGTCAGTTAAATCGCCCTTGCCATGGCCCTATAGTTGAGTGTCGCGCAATACCACAGCTCAGATGTGGACACTTACGGATAAGTTTTTCGTTTTGCAGTATCTACTTCTCCGGATCTTTGTCACGCAGTGTCGATTTTGCAGCCATGAGAGTATACCAACTTACCCACTTCTCGGTCCCACAGTTTTACATCCGCGGCCAGGACGAGGAGGTCCCTAAAAAAATTTCAAATGAAACCCGCTAATAAACTTCATCGTACAAAAATCTCGTGTTACACAGCTGGCACCTTCTCGTGTCTTGCGTATTTTTTGCTTTCGTCACACCACTGCCATCCTTGACTCCGTTTCCCATGATAAAAACGACGTACAACGCGAAGGACAAGGACTGCGAGAGACGGCATACACTTCGCTGTATCTTGTGCAGCGCAGTGTATATCGTCTCTAGCAGTCCTTGTCCTTCGCGCTGCACGCCGTTTTTATCATATATTGCCAACTAGCGCAAGCAACCACCCTAGTCCGTTTCCTAGGGCATTTTTCGTGCCTCGAACTGGGTTCACGTTGGAACACTGACCCACGTAAAGGCCCGTGGTTTCAAAATTGCTCCTTTTACTGTCACTGAGCAAATATCGAGTAATGGATGCCAACCTTGCCACGTATTTCCTTAAAGTTTTGAGAATATGTATAAAATACTCCAAGAATAATTACAGCTGACCTTGCTCACCTCCGGTCTCTTAAAGGAGCGCTAAATAACTTTGTAAGTACTGAAGTCGAGAAATACATGTGAAGTTAAATTATACTATTTGAGAAATTCTTTGTCACAGAAAGTTTTTCAATGCGCTAAGCCGAAGCGAATAGAGAGAGAGAGAGAAAGAGAGGGGAGAGATACAGGCGTTAATCATATTCTGGATATATCAGCCTGGCTCTTCGCCTGGCACGACATGACATCAGAAGCGGAGTCATCGGCAGTCAACCACACCGTTCGTGGGGCTTCCGCATCCTTCTTCAACGATTTTCACTGCGAACGCTTCGGAGAAGCGGGGTGCGCCCTCAACGCTCCCCCTATTAAACGTCAAAAATAGTTCAAATTTGAATTTCGAATGTTCACGTAGAGCCCACTATTTCCCATTTTGGCGCCTAGAACGCGCGCCAGACGTGGTTCTGCTCGGCAAGCCCCACTGCACTCAGTCACTGCACTCAGTCATTGCACTCGTCGCGGCAATCTACGCCGGCCGCGGTACCTACACTACGTAGCAGACCGCAGCTACACGTGACTGTAGCGTTCCCTTTGTACACGACAGGGCTAGAGTGCGCGCCCGTGCTCATGTGCTCCCGTCTCGCTGTGCTACGCGGTTCAAACCGCTTTTGTCTTAAGCCGGCTTGACCGACGGATGGTAGCCCCGTCCTGCTTGCACGTCTTGAAGCGCTATCAAATAGCTCAATGCAAAGCGAAGTCTAACAAGGCGTCGAAACAGAAGCGGCCAGGAGCGAGCCCGCGCTGGCAAGCGCGCACGTGGTCCGACCTTAGGTTCCGCGTGGTCCGAGGCTATAGTTTGGCGTTCAAAACAATCGAAAATAAATATCGAATCCCTTTTAGCGAAATGATCCTTCAATGTGCAGTCTTACGCGAAGTATTATCTAACTTTCTTCGGTCCAGTTATTTTACTTCTGCATTTTCCTTTTATTCCTTAACGATATAGGAGTCGCACTAATGTTTCACCAACGAATGTCCATCACAAGTAACAGATCAGAACGTGCAAGGACCTCCAACCTTAAATGTCTGCTCTGACGTTGACCAAGTATGTTTTTTCTTACGCAAACGCGTACAAATTGTTTAAACAGCCTTGGGAAGCAGATGTTCATTTCATACCTGTAAAAACTATTGCATGTTAAGAAATCATCGTTAGGTAATGACTCCTGGAACTAAATTTGATATCAGCGCACAAATATCTAAGAAAAGGAAAATACAAGTAAAGGAACTTAGTCATCTATAAACTGATGCCGCAATTCAAAATAGCCGACAAAGCTAGATCTATTTTAAGCAAGCTGAATATATTTATTTGTAGATCACTCGAATACAAATTTTTCTCTAGTGGTCTACAACCACACAATTGCAAACAAAGAAAATACTAAACAATAAATTTTATATTATTTTATTTACTTCAAAGGAGTAGACACGCGCCATGTTAAAGAATCGAAATACTTCTTCAAACGTGCAGAGTTGTAAACTTGACATTGCAACTCCATCGAATTTAGCGAAATAAATAAACACGGTTCGCTTACGTAATTGAATAGGTTTTACCTGCAGCAAATATTGGACCTTCAAATGCAGTAAACGTAGCTCCAATCTCATCAGGGGTTTTTCAATGACAGCACCTCTGTTTTTCAATTGTGATTTATCGGGTTAATGTGTGCATGGCCTGGCTGTACAGTTTGTACTAAATAATGTAGCTGGCAACAGCACCACAAGCCCCTGTTGCCATAATCTCGAAAGCTATACATTAGCGAGAGCCCTTTGATATTGGTTAAGGCCATTGCTAACCATATGCATTTCATCTCGACTGCGAATTCATGTTCTTACGAAACGTCGTGGGGAACAAACTGTTCCGTTCGTTCATTCATTCATTCATTCATTCATTCATTCACATTAACATCCCAAAGTAACGCTCGGTCCATGAGAGATGTCATAGAGAAGTGTTGTGGACTAATTTTGATCATTTCGGTTGCTCTAATGGGCCCCTAAATCTCAGTACAAGAACATTTTTACATACCCCCCCCCCCCCCCCCAAATCTAAATGCGACCGCCGGAGCCGGAATCAAAACCTCGACTTCGAGCTTAGCAGCAAAACGGCATAGCCACTCAGCTGCCATTTCACGTCGAAAATTGCTTTAACAATGCGGGCTACTATATTGTATTTGAATAAATTAACAACTAGGGCAAACTCATCAAAAATCGATTTACTGTGCTCAAGCGACAATCTTAAGTGCCAGTTTTAATATTTCGCAAAATTTGAGGACCATTTAATGTGTTTAAGCCTCCACACTGTGTCGTCACTTCTCTCCACTTCTTTTTTTTTTTCGCACAGACGCGACCACTCCTCTGACAGCGAGCAAATATTCACAGCAAAACATATTTACTTTTCCGTTTGATGAAAGGTTGAGGTCGCATTTTATCTTTGTCAGGCTTACGGCTTGCATCTTCTATTTATGGAAACAAGTGGTCCCTTATCTGGCGGCTATGTGTGCTTCTTCGTGTCTTCTGAAGTGCACAGCAAGCACTCAAAAAACTCTCTCCGTCACAATTACCATATTAGCGGCGCTTTTTCGAAGTTCGCTTGGGAGCGTCACGAACACATCGCCACTGTCAGGCGCCACTTGCGCATTTGCGAGGCGGACCCACAGCCCTGCTTTTTCAGGTGGGGCCGCCTCAGGTGGTCCGGTACTCAGGTACTCAGGTGGGCGCAACCATCTCCGGGCTGCCGCCTTGGAGGTACTTGACGCTAAGAAGCGCGTTGCACGTTATGTGTTAAGCCTGAAGTTAAAACATAAATGTTTAAAGTAATTGCAAGAGGGGTAGTCTAAGAAAGCATAGCTGAAGCGAGGACACCCTTTACACCCCCTCCCTCCCTTCCCTCCAAAAGAAAAAAAAAAGAAAAAAAAAGCACAGGTGGGAAGAAAAAGACGCAGACATGAGACAGTGGTGCACTTCTTGTGCAGTGATGAAGTTGAGAAGAAACAGAAAGAATGACCGAAAGATTTGTAAATATTTTTTTTTTCAAAGAGTGCCATGTCTTCAAACATGCCGAGGCACACTTTTCACACCATCTTAGAGCATGTCACATCGGCTTCAATGCATCACTGCAACATATCTCCGAATGGCGCTAGTTACAGTTATCAACTGCAAAACTACTAATATGTAAATATATACTGCGACCTTTCATGCAATTGATTGTTCGCCTCAACTAGCAGTCTAGCTCGTGAAGTATAAGTGCGCTATCTGGCGCATGCGTCGCTTGTAAATTTCGTGTTAATTTGAAATTACGACACCTGGTATTTATTTCAACCGTCATGCATGGTGCATGCATTTATTTTTGAAACTGCACGTTAGGCTCGCGACACCTTTCTGTCTAAGCAAGTGCTGCTTCTCTTGCGGTAGAGCCGCAAATAAATGAAGCATTCCCTTATTCACCTAGCGTGCGACCGAAAAGGGATCATAACGTAAATCGTGACGACACACACTGGTAACCACGTAAAAAAAAGAAAAAGAAAAAAAGGAACGACAACGTGCGAAGCCCCCGGAGAGAGTGCAGCTTATCTTTTTTTTTTTTTCCTAGAGCCATTTCTCACCGCGTTCACAAGGGGCCACTTGCGTATGAGTGAGCGGATTACTGCAAGCGGCAGCCTGGATAGACTTTCAGAACGGGAGATGCCGCCTGGCCTGCTTCGATAGCGCCGCGGCAATCTCTTCTCTTTTGATGAGTCCTTTCGCAAGCCTTGGCACTTTCATGCCTGTAGCTCCAGCTCGAGCCTTGGGCTTAGCTCTGGAGTCTCTTTCTGTTACCTTCTGATAAAACCTGAACAAATAAGACCACTTGGTGAGATTGTAAACGAGAAAACGAAAAGTGCACAACCTTCATCGTTTGCTTTTATGTGTGTAGAATTCAGGCTGCGCGATGTCTGGATGACCTGAAGAGAGAATAATAAAAAAAAAGAAAACAATATAATTCACACGTGCCCTTTGCCATCAGACGAGGATTAGCCGTGCTGGATTAAGGTTCAGATGAGATGGCCATCTCCTCTGTTTTCCAGCGAACAGGCGGAAAGCTAACTCGCAGAGAGACTTGGAGTAAACTGAACGCGCGCTTCGCACGAGAAAGCGGAGAAGCCCCAAAGACCGATTGCGATTAACACTGTATAAGGAAAAAATAAAGAAGGCTCCCAGTGCTCTGCCGAAAGGTCCCGCTTATGGTTAAGCCCTGCCCACGGATCCAGTTTCTCGCACGCATGCTAATGTTTCGTCCGAAAGTCGGTGAAAGAGGGGCGCCTTGTCTCAGCAAGAAGGTGGAAAGATTGCGTCCCGGACGAGGATGAAACACGATTGCATAACCACTGAGAATGGCAGAGGGAATATGTGTAAGTGCTTTCGTTTTATCCGTTTCACGTTTCTCATTATGGTGTTCCTTTCTGGAGCAGGAAGTTCTGAAGAACGCTTGAAAGCGGGCGAATGTTAAGGCGCTCGCCTTTCACGTCCCGTCGGCAAGTATTATCACTGACGTGTTTCAGCCGTGCCACAAGAATAAAAAAAAAGAACACGCTGTCAGTGGAGACATTGACACAAGCACTGCATGTCCGCGACACACGCCATTCCTTCCCGCGCCTTGCTTTACCGCCTGCCGCATTGATTGTCGGGCTGCTGCCATGTTTATAGTCAGCAACAAAGGCTGCTGGGATCGCCGAAAACGTAGATAGTCTCATTCAGCGACGATTCGATGTTATCGCTACTCACTGACATGGTACGCAGTGCTGATGATACTAATTTGAGACAGGAATGTGTCCATAGTTTGGTGGCATAATAGCAAAAAGGAGGGCCAAAGAAATTGATAGGTCAGACGTCCTTGGCATGTCCTCTGGCACACCGAGGGTCTCTTGCTTCTTCGGCGCGAAACGAATAATGGACATAGTTTCTAGGAGTGCAGTGGTCGCCATGGTTACTGCATTTGGAAGGTCGGCTTCAGCGGTGACTGTGCGTTTTGAGAATGCGTGCCACTTCTGCATCGCCCTTAGGTATTTAGATGAGTTATGGTATAGTACCAACAACATCGCAAGCATGGATCTATAGGGCATAATATGTGCATTTGGGAGGAGAGAGGAAGAGAATGTACACGGAACACATATAGCAATATGAATGGCACTGCTCCTGGAAGATAGTGGTCTCTGAAAGGTGCACCAAAATAGCTCACCATGAGAGGGCTAATCAAGAGTTTAGTAATCAGAAACCACCTTCTGTTTTATCACATTGTCCGAAACTGAGTTGAATGGTATAGCACTTAGTTTGGCAAGAGGCAGAACGATGCCCGGTGAAGATTACTCTAATGTAGAAAAGCATGAATAAGTGACATGAACATCTCCCAGCATCCTATATACTGACTAAGGTTCGATCTGGCCGAAAATCCGCTGGATTGCTAAATGTTTGGTCCTATGAAATGAACTAGGTGATCAGGACATTGGTGAAACATCGTTTTTGGTTTCTGTGCCTACTTCTAGTTTCCCATTTGAATTTTGGTACAGTAGCATGTTTCATAAATCGTCAAATATCAGTACGCCATGGCCACACTGCTTATTTAGCTGCGACTTCCGTTGCTTTTGGTGCGCGTGCCAAAGGAAAGTGTCCCGGCACTTCTCATGGGCCTCTTCTACTTCTGTGATTCGTAAAGGACTTCGGCACCAGCTGAGCTCAAGTGCTATGATGCACACATACCGTCGTGTTCAGATCAAAAATCTACCCAGCTAGCATAATCTCGCCTTAAAGCAGCAATGTCGCTCGATGACTCAGGTTATCGCAAATCAGTATGATGTGCGTGATATTGCTGAGGTTGCGGAAATTTTTGCATAACAGCCTGGCCGTTCTTAGGTGCTACATAAAAAAAAAAGCATCGCGCAAAAATGACACAAATTGGTGCGCGCATTTGCTTCAATGGAAACGTATGGTCTTTGCTGTAAACACGGCATGATATATTTTCGTAGCACCCCTTCAAATGCATTTCCAGGAATTGAAAAACAACAGTCACAGTCAACTCCAGCTGACATGTTCGTAACGCGGCGCATTCTCGGTGTGACCAGCTCATAAAACGCGCGTGTGTATAGGGTCCTGAGTAGTTGGCTTCGGGTGTTAAAAAAAATATATTTTGCGCTCACCACTGCACTCTTCTCCCTCAAATTTTACAGAACGATCGCATTTTGTTGCCGACTTCGTTTAGTACAACACTTGGCATGATTAGTCGCCTGTTTTTTAAGACAATAATGAGAAACTGTTTTCGCCTATGGGAAAAATGGCGTCTGAAAAGCCGGCCCTGGCACAGATTTGTGTCGCCGCCTGCCGGCAGCAGCAGGAAGGAGCTGCGGCCTTGTAAGCAGCCGATTTCAAGATGCCATTTCGTGCGCGATGTAACTTCTTCCTGCTGCTGATATATATATATATATATATATATATATATATATATATATATATATATATATATATATATATATATGCGTGCGTGTGTGTGTGTGTGTGAATTTTCACTGGTGTTCAAAGTGTCGTGCTCCACTCGCGGTTTTCTGATGCATCGGCTTCTCTAGCGCCACTGCGGATCAAAACGCGCCATGCGTCACAACGCACTAGTTTGCCCGCGAGGAAGGGTGTTCCATGAGAAGCGAGTGTAACCTGTGCTCACAAGCACCTATTTAGGCTTATACTCAAGCTGGAAATAAAAAAATAAAAAGCGTACTTGGCATAACGGCTTCAATTTTAGTCTTGTGTTTTAGATATCCTGTCTTCGAATCGTGCCATCGAACAATGCTATTGCGCATCTTTTTACTATTTACAACAACGTACATTGTTGAAAATGATGACTTTGTAAAGTCATAAAGCCGTTTGAAGCCAAAGGAACTAATTTTAGGAAAATCCATACACTAACCCCATATCTCATGCTGACTGGGTGCCCCTGCTTGCAGCGCCCGTAGGCACTACAGCACCAAAGTTCTCGCTTGTAATCTGAAGCTGTATGCTTTAAATTTTAATAGTAATAAACTGCAACTTCGTTGCACGCTTCCTAGATTACGCGATCCCGTCAAACGCGTTCGGCGTTAGAGGCCAGATACGTACGAAGATGTGCCTTGAACTCGGCAAGACAGCTTTGCTTTAAGAATGTTTGTTTTCTGTATCATATCTGTGTCGAAGGAACACCTGTCCCGATTCTACTCTGTCAAGCTGTCATTCATGACAGCTTTTACTGCAGGTCTCCCGTGTCGTGTACTGTTACGGGACACAAATAAAGACATTATTATTATTATTATTATTATTATTATTATTATTATTATTATTAGTATTATTATTATTATTATTATTATTATTATTATTATTATTATTATTATTATTATTATTATTATTATTACCTCCATAATATTCGATGTTTGAAAATACAATGTAAATGTTTTTGATGTACGACAATTTTGATTGCACGAACCAAACATTGCTAACTTCTCAAACTTCTTTTTTTTTTGCATTCGCAGGTCCTGGACAACAAGAGCGTGGGGAGAAAGATCTTGTGTGCTGTCTATTTTACGGCGAAGTGTTCTTCTGCATACTTAAACCAGATTGCTTAACACATCAAGAAATTCAAGGCAAGACGCAAGTTTGTCTCTGCGAAGTCGTCACTGAAAACAACGTGAAGAGGTTACGTTAACTAAAAAAAAAATCCCTTGACGCTAGCTATCGCCTAGCAACTACGCAAGAAGACACTAGGTGTGTAGGCTGCCATCTGAAGTACAGAGTTTGTCATACATTTTCATAAAATGACTGTATTTTGACATGCGCTAATACGTTCTCTTGTTAGTACAGGAATGAATTCCTTAAATGGCAAAGTTTCTGCTATATGTTTTCGAATAAATTAGCCCACACAAGCAAGAAGCGGGTTAATAAGGAGGCATAGACTTCGGAGAACGAGCAGCATTAGACGGCAAGCTGCAAGATGGGTATTAAGGACCTGAAAGCCAAACATGGTGTCGCCATGAGTCCTGAATTCCCACATGTCTATAAAGAGAGAAACTAGCCATAAGTATTTGTTGCAATCTTCGGAAACCTTGCAAAACAGACGCGAAATAGTTACCCGCAGTCTATACCAGCAATAGCCGTTGACGCGTGACTAGCTGTATCTCGTTATCAGGTAACAACAGATGCGAACTCACTCATATCGCGTTCTGTCATCGCGCAATCCAAATTAATGACTGAAGATACCACCATCTGTTGATTATACTCTTCTGAGTGCTGCAAAAAGATATTGTGCAGCCAAATGAGGATGTAAGTTCTTCAGAAAGCGTCCAACTTCAGTCGGTTCCCATGTTCATTCCCAAGAAGAGTATGGCAGGCAAGCTTACCAGCTAGCCTTCAGTCTATCACTCGAGTGACACGCACCTCAGAAGAAAGAAACTCGAATGTTCGTTCCGTGGCCACCGTCAACCATGGAGGCCCCCATCACCCAAGACTGCTTCACTCTCAACGACACGACAATAGTCACCGACTGCGAGGGGTTGGATGCCAACACCAGTTGGCGCACGCCATCGCCCGATGGGGAGCCGTCGTGGAATGAAACCTCCATGCAGTTACCCCCGGGCCACGTCTACTTCGACTATCCCGAGGAAATGCTGGAGCCGTGGGTGATGAACGAGTACTTCTTTTTCATCGTGGTGACGTACTTGGTGACGTTCGCCATCGGCGTGAGCGGGAACTTGGTGGTGATCTCGGTGATGGCCGGCGACAAGTCCTCGAGGAACGTCACCAGCGTGTTCCTCGTCAGCCTGGCTGTGTCCGACCTGCTCCTCCTCACGATATGCGCACCGCTAGATGTGGCTCAATACTTGGTGGTCCGGTGGGACGCCAGCGGCACGGTGTGCAAACTGGCCGCCTACGCCGAGACGGTGTCGGCCTTCGCTTCGGTGCTCAACATGGTCGCCGTCACGCTCGAAAGGTAGGCGAACACTGTTGGTATCTCCTCCACAAAACAAGCGCTGTAACGTTCATGTGCGAAAGGATAGAGAAAGGATGGTTATCGTGTACTGTAGCCCTCTCGGCATGTTATGCGTCGACCGCGCACATCACACAGCATGATGAACGAAAAGTACTGTTTGTGAAGCGCAATCACCAGCAAGGACACCGATGTATCCCCGCTTTCTATATGCCGTAACACAGTCCCTTGTTATTTATTTACTGGTCACGAAACTTCTTTTTCATCCTATGGGATAGCTTCGTACGCTGCCAACTGCGACCGCGTGGCGGTGCCAACGTTAGTAAAGGGACACTAGGCAAGTGGCGCCGCAGCTCAGCGGTGGGCTGGCGTTGTGTTTTCAGCGCTGCTTTACGTACTTTCTGCATTTTCGCCCCTCTCCCCCCCTCTAGCCTTGTGCGGAGAATCTGAAATGATTCTCAGGAGCTTAACGACAATTCTGAATAGCTGCTTCGTACCACACTGTCTCCGACTGCAGAAGGGAGATCAAAATGGTGCCGTTGCTTGCTTTGCGCGCTACGCGAGAAGTAGAAACGGGCTATGTCGCGGCAACAAGTGGGGCGCTTCCCTTTTGACTCTGCGAACGATCAAGAGTGCGAGAAGCATTTTCATCCGGATGGCACCACTTGTGGCAAAGAGTGCGTCATACAAGCCACTGTTGTGACGAAGTAGCGCCAAAGAGCAATGCAGCTAGGGCCGACGACTTTTCGCGAATGTTTGAGTGCGCTGAAATGGGATGGTTAGCGCATGTTGAAAAACTATCGAACTGTGCAACAAGCTTGGCTAATTGCAGACGACAGCGCTGTCCGTAGTCGACGTTTCGTTTATAAGGAAGTAAGCCTCATTTTGCGCACAAATAGCCTTTTTTCCTGGAAGAAAGACTGTTTCACCAACCTTCCCAAGTAGCTACTCTACATATCGTCCAGTCTTTTGCGCTGCTCGATACCGCAAATGTTCGAAGGCCTCCCGAGCTACTTGTCGAAAACAAAAGTTGTAACCTTGGTCGTTACCACAAAGACACAGAAAATCGCAACCTCAGAAAGCTGACCTGACACTTTTGACATCAGAATTTGTTGCTGCTGCTGGAACAGTGGGCGCGTCGAAACAAAACTCCCTCGGGTGCATCATCCATGGTAGCGACTACGTTGCACACTGCATTTATTCACTTTGACTGCTCACACTCTGGGAACGATTCCTGTACGTTCATGAGTATTTTAGGTAACTTCATTCTAATAAAGATGCACTTAAAAACTGCAATAATAAATTAAGTCGTCGAGATAAGGCGACTAGTTACGTGCGCATTGTCCATTTTGTAATATCCAGTTAAGTATGCCATTATCACCCACGCCGTGCTCATAGCGGCGAAAGGGCTGCGATATGTTGTGGACCTTCAGGTGTCAATCAATAGCGACGCTTCATCGCGGAGCTAAGCAGCAAGGGCATCGCAAGCGCTGCACAGCTGCTTCCAACGGCATCTGCTACCCTGGTGGTTGCTGCTTCGAACTTAGCCGTCGTAAGATGCCGTAATGTACACGAACATATTCTTGTAAAGTAATACCTGTCAGCAACATTTAAGTGCAGTGGACTCCTTCAAAGCACCAATGCCACTCCACGGAAGAGCATTCTCTCGTCACTCGACTGCTTCGAAAGCTATGCCTTCACTGCAAACCTAAGCCTATATATTTGCTCCACGCAAATGAGTAGAATGCAGAAATGTCAAATAAACCTAAATCATGACCATGAAATTATGCAACCGAGTCATTGAAATCAAAACTGACAAACCAAAGCCAATAATAAATCCAATGTCAATAAGCCAGCCAATTTACGAATCAATGAAACGATACCGGCATCGAGCGTAGCATTTTTTTCTGAAGTTGCACCCATAGCCGTAGCTTCTTTCTCTACAGCGAGCTTGCCCTAAGCTTAGTTACTGAAAGAAAAAGCAATAAAGGATTCCATCCGTGATGAGGTACAAATGTACCACTACCTTCCAAATTTCCCCGCTGTTGCATGTGGCGCCACACAATCTAGCGAGCGTTGAATTCCCGTTAGAGAACCCCCAGGAGATCAACAATTTGCCGCAGCCCCACAAGGCGACGTTTTTGTTAGGCCATGTGTGCCTTTAGATCTTTAAGACATCTCAATAAACCAGCCAATCCAATAACCAATGAAATGACCAATCAGTGCATTAACTGCATCCCTTTATAAATATGGTGCATGTTTTTCCTGATGGCAGGTTCGTCGTGATCGTGTTCCCAATCCACTCGCGCACCGTGTGCACCATGAGCAACTGCAAGAGGCTCATGTGGGGCGTCTGGCTCGTATCCCTCGTCGTTGCCCTGCCCATGCTCTTCGTAAAGGTAAGACGCGGTGTTATTCAAGTTACTGCTAACCCTAGCCGTGCAACTGCAAGGGGGCTGTAGCGTTCCGATTGTTTTGACCTTGTTCTTGTTTTGCGTTCCCGGCAACCATCTGTTGAATCAGGGCTGTACAATGTACCAGCATCATAAGTTCGAACGCGAACTATTCCGAAACACTCCAATGTTTTCTTCCATCCTGGCTCACCCGCGTTGTTAACAGTGGCCTTGAGACGCCAAATCATATGTTCTTTTGGACAGCTCTATTCATAGAAACCGGGTACAGAGCGAATAGATGTCGCACTTAATTCCATGTATTTACGCGTAAAAGGCGTTAGGGTAAGTTATTTCCTGCACGCGTTCCAATTTATTCTTGTTGTACAAGTTAACGCACGACCTTCTGAGTTTGTGTTCTCTTATAACCATGTCGACCGTCTGATATGATGGCCCCCTCAGTGCTTTCGTGGATGTGTCACAACTTTTTCTATCAATGAAGGAATTGCGGGAAATAAAGTTCACTTTTGGAAGGTTAAAACAAGCGCAAAGGGAGTGCAATGCAGCAGCGTAGCGTCGATGTAGAGCGCCCCTGGTCTCACGCGCAAAAGATACCGTGTCTGTAGTGACATGGTCGCGTATAATATATCCCGAAGTTTGAAACGTCCAAACGTATCGCGGTAGTGCGACGTTCTGTCCGAAACGGCAACGTAAGCTTCTTGGACTCTCCAGGGTGGCCATGAAGCAGACGAATCTGGGTGTAGTGCAAAATATTTATATCATATTTGAGCGTATATCAACATGGCGTAACCTTTCGTACAACTTTTTCCATTTCTGACAATGTATCAGGAATATAACAGCCAGTATTACTTTATACGCAGGTGTGTACGCAAACTAAGCTAATGTATTGACAAAAGCGAGTCACATATAAAGCCTGTTACGTCCTTTAGGTTCTTGTATAACGTCTCCTTCCCCTTTCCCCCATTTCTAAAAAAAGAAACAGTATAAAAAAAAGAACAGACCGGCCGTACCTTATCTTCTGCTCTCGGACATGTGTTGGTAACAAAATGCCCTCAAGCAAGGTTCCTTTCCGGGCACCTCTGCAATAACACGCCGCCTTAATCTAGAAGTAAGACATTGACGACACTAATTGATTAGGCATCATATCTGTGTTTACACTCGCGTTCGACGAGCACACCACGCGCGTTTTCTCGGAGGACTCTACTTTTGCTAAATGTTATTTCAGTGAAAAAATCTACAGCGCATGACGCTTAAACCTCGCTGCGCAGAACGTCATCCAGACAACGTTCACGAACTATCGGGTGAACGTGACCATCTACAGATGCAAGGACGAGCACGACTGGCAGGGCCAGTCGGTGTCGTGGTACCGCCTTGTCACGCTGTTCGCTCTCCCATCGGTGGTCATGATCGTCTGCTATTCGTGGGTCATCCTAGAACTGTGGGTCAGCACAAAGACCATGGACCAGCTCACTCAGTCCGCAAAGTTTAGGTACGCACAAGTTTTTGTACATTTTTACAGCAGCACGCTATTTTCAAGCAGTCAGCGCAACAAAGCGTTTACACCAAAATTGGTGTTTAGGTTGCCTTGTGTGCGAGCATGATGAAAGAGTCAAATTAGGTAAAAACAATTGAAATAAAAAGCTCGCGTAGCGTTTTCAACTCAGACTGCAATATAAAGACGCGAGGAAAATTATAATTCATATCGAACATTTATTAAAAGTGCGTATCGAAAATTCCTTCCTGTGTATCATCTAAGTCGAAATTTTTGTATACTTTATTCTGTCACCTTGCAGACTTGTTCAGTGGCACAAATCGTTTTTTTTTCTTGCTATACAACAATGTGTTCCGCGAGGCTGCTTTTCTCCATGTTATTTTATCACGAATTCTCTACAGATTCCACAGTGTTTTGCTTATTACGAGCAAAACAAACAGAGCAGTGTTCATGACTTTGTGATCCCATTGTATTATTATGCGCATCACAGAGTGCTTCTCTTACTAGCAACAATAATTTCTGTGAATCTTTATTGTTATATATTTTCCTTCTACTCTATAATAAGAAATTTCCCGCATGATGTCTGAGTTATATATGGCTTGACGACTGAATCTCTTGCATTAATGGAACTACTGGTACGTTAGGAGGAGTTTGGTTAATCGACGAGGCAGGTTAATCCTAGGAGTTACATCTCTAACAGTGCTGGGTGCAAAGTACGTTCAAATAATAATTCGACCTGTTGCAGTTACCAGTGCCAGGCACCCACGACACCCAGACTGGGTTCTCTTCCCAGTCCAGCACAGCAGCAGCCGAACTGCAGGCTCATCCTTCGGGGCCATGCCAACTCCGACATAAGGGACGTCAAGAGAGCACGCCAACAGGTACACGTTCAGAAAAAAAAGGACATAGTGTCAAATTACATGAGCACCGTGATTTTATATCGGTAAGGAAGTAAAGTGAGATCTGCCTTTTGAAGAATGATGCAATTTATAGCTAATGACCTACTTATATGCAATTATCTCCTGTTCGTATATTGAATCAGTATAGAATCTATGTTAATTGCACCATACCATTTTTCTTACTGAATGGTTAGTGTTTTTTATCGAACTCCAAAAATGGCGAAGACATTCTCATGTCGGTGTTGGGAATAGCAAAACGAAATCTGTTGTTTAAGATTAGGTGCGTTGCTGAACTGTTTCGCAAATCCTTACACTTTATTGTAAGTGCAGCTCATTCTATATACATTTTCGTCATTGTATGCAGGTCATCAAGATGCTCATCCTCGTGGTGATCCTTTTTCTGCTTTGCTGGGGCCCCCGGCTCATCATGGAAATCGTCATCAAGTGCTGCCTCAATGTGTTCAACCACGGCGTGTACGCCGTGCGCGTACTCTTCTACCTGCTGCCGTTTGTGCACAGCTGCCTGAACCCCATCGTCTACTGCTTCATGTCCAGCAAGTTCCGGCGCCGCATGGTGCGATGCTGCCACCGCACCTGCTTCGCGCCTCGCTGCCGCGTCAAGTCGGCCACCACCAACAACCGCTGTTCGTCCAGGAACGGCACCACACGCCTCGGTTCGACGTACACGTTCACGTCGTACGCCACCTCGACGGTCGCCATCCCGTCCTCGATGACGCAGGTACCGGGCGATCCGCTCGCTTTGTGACAATCGCCCTGCCCGCCGCTGCACCAGCGCGGCGCTCCGCAGCTGAAAGCTACCGGTGCCAAGGGAGCCAAGAAGAAGAGCGCTAAGCAGCAGAATCGTTGCAGGGACGCCACGATTGAGGACTTCTTGTGAGCGGATCAACAGAGGGACGGCACTTTTGCTCGGAGAAATGTGCATAGAATACTCGCGGCATCACAGTGGTGACATCAAGGGTTCTGTGACAGTGAAGAAGCTCCGCCTTGGATTCCAGGTGTGATCGCGCTCGACCAAACGCAAAACGTCAGGCGGGTGTCTTTTGGATTCTGTATAGAACTCTTCACGGTGGCTCATTCGTGACTTGGAGTGTTCTTGTGAAACACTGACGCGGCTACTTACGGACGTTGATGCGTGTGTCAGGATGTGACGAATTGCGTAAACTGGTCCCCCGGTGATCCAAAGCGACTGCATGTGCAAAGTGAGAGGATGCATTCAATTGCACCAGCCGTTTAGGTTGACCACATTCAGACAGGAATTTAGGAACCATTCTTCAGGTGCCTCCACAATGGCATAAAGCTGATGGAACATTAAAGTTTCTGAAAAAGTTACTTGTTTGAGGATGGTTCAGTCGTAACTTGACAGCATTGCCCATTTATGAGCCTAAGGCGTCGTTACCACAAGTTATTTGCAACATGAAAGCCGCCGCAGCATTTGTAGTGCTTATGCTACATTGTCAACCCTGAGAAGGACCCCAAATGTATATAATAGAAAGGAGCAAGGAATTTTCCACTAAATCTTCCATTTACTCACTCAAAGACTTCAAAAAAACTAAGCTTAATTTGAGAGGTAAGGCGATTTGCACTGACGTGATATACCATCACCAGCAAAATCGTGGCACACACGGCTGCAGTTAGAAATGTGCGTATTAAGCGAAGGTTCGCGGCGTCACGCTTTGAGAAACGTGTACATATTTATGTTTAACGGCTTGCTTGAAATCAAAAAGTGTCAGTGGAATGTTGGGTGTTTCCTTTTGGGCGAGTGACGACAATTTTGTATTTTCCCCTCTGCGAGTCGCACTTCTGCAGGTTGCGACGTTCGAGAGCGTAACCTCGGTCCATTAAAGCCATATTTCTCTTCAGGCATCTGCTGAGCGGACCACTGTTGAGAGAGAATCTCATGAATACAATTTTTTGAACAAAAGAGTGTGTTGCGACGCATTTCTCCAGATATGTTTGCTCCATTTCTGCGTACGACTTGGAAAGGTTGTTTGTGACTTGTGTGTAAATGTGAGCGGAATATTGTAGCGGTGGAGGGCTGAACTATTCGTAAGTTCCCTTGCATGGCTGTTTCTCCCAACGACCCAAACTTTGCGCGTCGTTTCTCACCTCGTTTGGATCTGACTGAGCCAGTATTATATCAGCCATGTGGATATGAATGTCATGGTCTTTTTTCTTCACTGATAATGAAGGCATGAAAACCTGAGAGATGTAGACCTGCAAGCATACTCTTCGTCATTCGAGATTGTGGTGCAGAGGCAAGCAGAAAGAACGCCGTGCTGTATTGCATTGTTAGCGCTGTTTGTTGTCAGCGTGATAAACGTGAATGTGTTGGTATGTCTTGTTTGTAAAAAAAAAACAATATTGTTCTCGCCTTCAAGTTATCGTGTGAAACACTTGTTATTCGTGTTTAATGGTTGTGTTTTCCCATGATGCCGCGACGGTTTCAACATGTACCTTGTACGCATGAGGGTTGGTTAACGTTTCCTATAAGAAATGTCGCGCTCATTCTGGCAATGCTGATTCTTCGTGCATAATTTTCCAAAGACTGGGTGGTGCAATGTATGTAAATATTTGACTGGTGCTTGTTTTTCTGGTGCCCTTGATAGTGTAAAGCTCTGAACGCAATGATGCCATTAGTGGTGAATTTCGTCTTACATATATCAACTACTAGCTGTTAAATACAAAAAACAACACGGAAATGACACTAACGCTAACACTGTTATTACAGCGTTAGTATTTGACTCCTAATCACACTTAGTGGAATATCTCTCTAATCACCTTTCTTGCGGTTTTATTATGCTAAAAGCAAAAGAAAGGACCAGCGTTGCTAAAGTATAACGAGACACAAAGCCAATGCTAAAAATGTTCGGCAACACTTCTTACAAGCTTTAAGTCGTGATAAGCATACTGACGTTCGGCGTGTTTTATGTTGTTACGTGCTTGTGAAAGTCTTCTATTCCTGCCTCACCTCTGAGCTCGAAGAGCCTCAATAAACGAGCACCGCAAAGTACTCCATGTGGATTCATCCGAATTCATCCTTCATTTTTTTTCAATGCAGTCACGGTACGTGTGTAGAGAGAGAAAATAATGTAGAGAAAGGCAGGGAGGTTAACCATAGGTAGTTCCGGTTGGCTACCCTGCGCAGGGGGAAGGGTTAAGAGGGATAAAAAGAGAAACAGAGTAGAAGGGGGAGATAGAAAGAAAGGGAGACAAGCACGAACAAAGCGCGTACACTACAGAGTGGTAGGGGGCGGCATTCTTAGAGTCTGTCGTGAAGCCCCGTGGACCGCAAGAACCTTACTAGCGCGAGTAAGGCCTTCAACGCGGATGTTCTTTCGGAGCATTGGCCTAAAGCTTTTAGTTCTGAAAGTGGACGATTGTCCAACTGGTCCAGCACTCTGCACATCACTTGTCTCTCAGCACTGTATCGCGGGCAGACACAGATAATGTGTGCGAGCGTCTCGTCGATGTTACATGTGTCGCACGTGGGGCTGTTGGCCATTCCTATGAGGAAAGCATAGGCGTTTGTAAAGGCAACGCCTAGCCACAGACGGTAGAGCATAGTCTGGTCACGTCGGGGTAATCCAGGCGGGAGGTGCATCCGTATGTCCGGAGACAACGAACGCAACCGACACATTGTGAAAACATTCGAGTCCCACAGGGGCAAAGTACACTCACGGGTCATCAATCGCAGCTGAGCCGCAGCGTCTGTTCGCGAAAGCGGAATGAAGACTCGTTGACCACTTTCATGGGCAGAACGGGCGGCTTCGTCGGCGTGGTCATTCCCGCTGATGTTACAATGTCCTGGAAGCCACTGAAAGATTATGTTGTGTCCCTTGTCATAGCTTTGGTGATATATGTGCCGAATTTCTGAGGCCAGTTGTTCATTGAGTCCGTGGCGCATTGGGCTTCGTATGCACTGAAGGGCTGCCTTGGAGTCACTAAAGACTGTCCATTGTTGCGGTGGCTTCTGCTTAATGAAATCAAGTGCAGCACGGAGCGCCGCGAGTTCTGCACCCGTCGATGTGGTCACACATGAAGTTCTTAATTTGATTTCCTCAGATTGTGCTGGGAATATGACTGCAGCAGCAGAGCTGTTGAGTTTTACTGAACCGTCCGTGTATACATGTTGGCGGAATCTGTGCACGTTGTGAATGTGCTCCAAAGTTGCTTGTTTCAAAGCTTGCAATGGCGCTCCAGCTTTCTTTCTGATTCCTGGAATTGTTAGTTCAACTTGCGGCCGGTGCAGACACCGCAATGGATCTGACAATCGTGCAGCGGGCGTAAATCCTGATGGCAAGTACGATTGATGTCTTTGAATAGTTTTAGCAAAGGTTGAAAGTGGCCTCTTTGCTGGCAAGCAAGCAAGATGGTGTGAGGGAATCCGAGTCAGGTGTCGGATGTGCGCTCTCAGGACATCTGTATCAATGTATACTGTCAAAGGAGCGTCTCTGGCTATGGCCACTGTCGCAATCGATGACGTAGTTTTGGGAAGACCGAGACAAGTCCTGAGTGCTTGGGCTTGCACGCTCTGTAGTTTGCGAATATTCGTGGTGCAAGTATTTCCTATTACAGGTAAGCTGTACCGCAGGAAGCCCAAAAACAGTGCTTTATATAGTTGCAACATTGATGGTACTGTTGCGCCCCAGGACTTGCCGCCGAGAAACGCAAGAAGGTCCACAATGGCGGCCAAACGCTTTGCCATGTACGAGATGTGAGGGCTCCAAGACAAGTCTCCATCAATGATGACGCCAAGAAATCGGTGCGTTCGTCTATATTGTATAATTTGGTCATTAATCCGCAAAGCATACGGGGCCATCGATTTGCGAGTAAAAGCAACCAGTGCACATTTCTCAGCGGAAAGCTCCAGGCCTTGTCTTCTTAGGTATCTTGACACAACTGTTGAGGCTTTCTGAAGTCGTGCGCGAACTTGTACACGTGTCACGCCTGAAGCCCATATGCAAATGTCGTCTGCATATACGGAGAGTTGTACGGTTCGCGGTAACGAATCAGCGAGACCAACGAGCACCAGGTTGAAAAGGGTAGGGCTGAGTACTCCGCCTTGCGGTACACCACGACTGGTATAGCTAGATGGCGTTGGTCCATCTTCAGTCAAAATAAAGAAAGATCTTCCATTCAAATAGTTGCATATCCAGCAAAAGGTGCGTCCACCAATCCCTACAGCTTCTAAGGCGTCCAGAATTGCATGATGATCTACATTGTCGTACGCACCTTTAACATCAAGGAATAAGGCCGCAGTGATGCGTTTCAGGTGTTTCTGGTGTTGTACGTATGTTACCAGGTCGATAACGCTATCTATTGACGAGCGGCCACGTCGAAAACCAGCCATTACCTCTGGATAGACGTTGTAAAATTCCAGGTACCATTCTAACCGTGTAAGGATCATTCTCTCCATTACCTTGCCGACACAGCTGGCCAGTGCTATTGGACGGTAAGATGACAATTCCAACGGGGATTTGCCAGCCTTGAGGAGAGGAACAAGCCGACTGGATTTCCACGTTGTAGGGACCAGGCCGTCACGCCATGATGAGTTGTATAGGCCAAGAAGGGCATCTCTGGCCTCCTGACCAAGGTTTGCAAGCGCTGAGTATGTGATGCCGTCGTGTCCTGGTGACGAAGATCGCCGGCACCCAGCAAGTGCGGCCTCCAGTTCTTCGATGGAGAAAGCAGCGTCCATACGAGGATCTCGGGAGCAAGGGGGCACTATGGGAATAGGTGCGCAAGGTGAGCGCGTGAGCGCCGGACCCGCGATCCTTGCGCAGTAATCTTCGGCTACCTCGACTTCTCGGCGTCCTTGATGTAGGGCTAAAGACTTAAATGGACGACGCTGTTGAGGAGCACTGCGAAGTCCACGGATTGTTCTCCAGACAACCGACAGAGGTTTACGCGGGTCGAGAGACTCACAAAACGATTTCCAGCGTTGATTTTGCAGTGCAGCAAGGCGACGCCGAATTTTCTTTTGAATGCGTCTGGCCTCTCTAAGGTCGTATAATGATTTAGTCCGTCTGTACCGTCGCTCCGCTCGCCGGCGGATTGCACGGAGGCTCTGTATTTCCGAATCAAAATCTGTGTATTTCTCTAATGGCCGATATGAGCGCATAGCATCCTGCATAGCCTTGGCGATCTCAAATTCTAGTGTGGATGAAATGCCTTCGTGGCATGCGTCTTCCATAAGTGATTTAAACACGGGCCAATCTATTGTTCGTATAAAATTTGATGGAACGGATTTGGTGAGGCCTTTTATCTTTAGGTAGGTAGGAATGTGGTCGCTGCCATGGGTTTCTATATCTGCGAACCAATGGACGCAGCGAGTGAGGCACCGCGAAACAAACGCTAAGTCTAAACAACTACTGTATGTCCGTCCGCGCAGAAACGTGGGACTGCCATCATTTAGACAACAAAGTTCATGGTCGCAAGCAAAGGACACGAGGTTTCTTCCTTTGGAATTGATCTTGTTGCTTCCCCAAAGTGAATGATGCGCGTTGAAGTCCCCAACAACAATCCATGGACCAGGTGTCGTATCTATAATGTCACTCAGTCTCTGCCTATCGAAACGACTTGATGGAGAAAGGTAAGCGCCCACTAAAGTAAACGCAAGTTTTTGTCTTTTCACGGTCAAGCACACATACTGATTAGTGTCATGTGGCCGCACTGGATGAACAACATAAGTCAGGTCACACCGTATGTAGATGGTCACTTTGCTAATGTCAGTACAAGTCGATGACACATGAGGTTCGTAGCCTGAGATCCGGACGGGTTTCTGTAGCTTCGGTTCACAGATGACAACGATGGGGAATCGATTGGTGAAAACGTAATGGCGAAAATCACTCCGGGATTTCAGGCCGCGGGCATTCCATTGCATAATAGATGCTTCCTTGACTTGTCTGAAGAACGGCTGACGCGGTAGAGCCATTGTGCTTTCTACTCGAGGCTCGCAAGAACCGGATCCAGGCCGTCCAGCACTTGCAGTGCACCTCGAGCAGATGGCGTCTGCATGTCGTTTATCAACACGCGAATGACTTTCATTAGAGATTTTATTAA
This sequence comes from Dermacentor albipictus, assembly GCF_038994185.2. NCBI lineage: Eukaryota > Metazoa > Arthropoda > Arachnida > Ixodida > Ixodidae > Dermacentor > Dermacentor albipictus. The sequence goes on from NC_091829.1 coordinate 51,570,367, forward strand.
GGCGATAACTTGTTTGTCTTGACTGCGCACGTGATCGGAGCCCTCATTGGTTCGTCGGTAGTCCACCGTCGACCTTTGCTGGGCTGGAGGACTTAATGTCGGAAGTGCAGGCCAGTCGTTTGCAGTAGAGGTATTCACTGCGTCATCAGACACCGTGTTGGTAGTGTGGGTGAGCGCCTTGGGAGCACCAGCCTCAGGAAGTATCGTCTGTCTTGCGACGGTATCAGTATTTCTAGACGAAGATCGTCTACGGCGACGGTGGACACTACGCCGTCGTACTTTGGCGGCGGCCTCTCTGTGAGTTGAGTTGTCTCTCACCATTTGTTTTAGGACTTTCTGCTCTGTCTTGTGTCTCGGGCAGTCTTTCGACGACGCTTCATGGGGACCGGAGCAATTGGCACATTTGAAGTGAGTCGCACGGCAAGCATCTGCGCTGTGCTGCTCAGAGCATCTTGCGCACACGGTCGCATTTTTGCATATGCCGCTGACATGCCCGATCTTCAAACAATTGCGACATTGAAGTGGTCTTGGAACGAACGGTCGCACTGGATGACGAAAAAATCCAACTTTCACGTGGGACGGCAAGCTACCTCCCTTGAAAGTTATCCTCACACAGCGTGAATCTCCTAGGCGACGGATTTCAATAATAGGCACATCTGCTGTGGCGGGCTTGACCAAAATAGGCAGATCGTTGTCGTCGATTGACTCGTCGACATCATAAATCACACCTGATATAGTATTGCTGTCCTGTGGTATTATGGTGCGAACATTTATCTTGCCCAGCATTTTCACTGTATTCAAGATATCCAATGCTGCTCTGTTCTTTACGTCAACCGCGAGAATGTTCTTACGGGTGTTAATTCTCATATCCGTGATCTCATTTGGAACAAGAGCCTCTAGTGTTACAGATACGGCTTGCCTGTTTAGCCGATTCAGGTTGTCGGTCGGCGTCTCGGGTAAGAAGAGGATGGTATGAGCCGCGTCATGGGCCTTTGCTGCCGCCGTCGTCCTTGTTGAAGACGAGGAGGCAGTGACGATTCTCCTCTTTCCTTTTTTCCTCACAACGGTCAAGTAGTCGCCGTCATCCGACAGATCTTCTTCTGAAGCAGAGTAGTACATCAAGGTGTCCTCGCTGCCCGTGTCGCTCATCAGGTGATTGCGCTTCCTCGGAGCGCTCGACGCTGTGACGTCGGTCTCCTCCGGACGTCTAGCTGACTCCGCTTCCATCGCCGAAGGTCTCGGAAGCGGCGCCTCCCGAAAATACGCAAAAATACTCGCAAAATGAGAGCAGTAGAAAACGGGATTCCACACAAGAGCCACTTCTTCGTAATAATGCCAAAATAGGTGTGCCCGCTATTTTAGAGAATGCTTTCTCTGGTTTGACAGCGCTACAGCGTGAGTCTCACTTTTTCTAGGGCCGTATCTGATATCTACGGAAATTTCCAAATCGAGAAATTAATACCAGCACGTATGGAGCACCGGAACGTTTAGGAGAATACCAAATGTTTGCTTTTCTTTCTCGTGTAGCTCCCGCAAAGAAAGGCTTATTATAACTAAATACCATAAATTTATTTATTTAACAAGCTCGTGAAATTTTTTGTCCCTCTATGCCATAGACGCAGCCTTCTATGCCTGATTCAACCGAAGCAATGTCTTAGTGGCTGAAGTAACATTACGCTGAACCTTCAAATCGATGGCAAGCACCGATTTCCTCAAAACTCATGTAATCTGTCTTACACCCATCCTAAGGTGCTCCATTATTTTTCATACTGCGTGCTAAGAATAACCAGTTCCCTGACGCACTGTAGCTACATACCGGGCGTGCACGTAGAAAAACACAAAGATGAGAATGCAGAGAGCAATATATCTGTTAACACAGACACACTACGCACGAGCTCCTGCCCGAGAGAGGGCGAAAAATTACGCAAGCAGAAGGAAAAAAACCGTTTGCGGTCTTCAGAGCCGTGGTTGAGGTGTCCACCAATATTTGAAACAGTTACCGTGGTTTCTCGCTTTTTATGACAACTTGTTTCTCCTCCACTTTAAACGGTACAACTGCTTTCAAGGTAAGTGCACAACGAAACCCTCTGTCAGCATGGTAAATCGACAAGTAAAGGCTGCAAGAAAGCATGCGATATTGTTGGCACTTATATTTGACCTTGTATAGGAGGACTACAACCCCGCGTCAATTCCTCGCTTAATGACTGCTTGAAACGGTATTGCCAGAGTGTACTCTAGGTTCTCGGTGTGAAGCCACACCTCTGGCAGTACGTTCTTTTATCGTATTATATGGCATATTGCTATAAGTTTGGTATACAAAAGGAAACGAGCAAATTTCAAGTTGATGTGAGTCTAGAATCACCAAAATGGGCGCAATGTCGAATGGTAATGTTTCAGCGTTTCTTCACTGGTACGCTTTAAAACAAAGGCGATGATGATGTTGATGATGGTGACTGCAGGTGGATCAAGCCTCGCGAAATTTGCCGACAGTCAGTCTGTCCGAGCGCCGACATTCAGTAGAGTGCAAGAAACGCAAGTGGTCTCGATTTATGACATTCAGTGCGCCGTCCTTACGAAGCGAAGTGCAGGACGGGTGAACAAGGTGACCTGCACCGCTATGGGAGGAACACAATGCGAGCCAGTAGTCAGTCGATCACCCAGCGCACAATGACGTGACGGCTCGCCCACTTCCCGTCACAACGCTCTGAAATGAGTCTACAAAATGTTATTAATCGTAGGCTGCGTTCCATATCTACCAGGACGATTCAATCCCAGGGGTCTCGCCCTGTCTCGGAAGCACTTAGAAGGCCGTCCCCACTGGCGTGTGGAGCGCTTAAACGCTGAAGGTCTGCAATTTAACATTTCCGCTCTGTCGCGAGTCCCGGACACTCCAACAAGGTGTTTAACAATAGCGTGAGTCTTCTAGGCCACACGTATAGCTAACTCGCCCAATCAAATCTCATAGCCATTCCGTCGGAGTGTGCGCTCGCCCTGTTCGGAGTCAATGCATCAGGGAAGCCTCTAGTTTACACCGTCCCTCTGCCAGGTACTAATTCTGGAATGGTGACCATAAAGCCTGAAAACAAATGCTGATAAATTTCTTTGGAAGACGCTGAGTCCCTAAAAGCCGTCTTTGTTAGACGGACTTCAAAGACATCCTGGGCCAGTCTATCAATAATTTCTGTCAATGCCCAAACCCTACCTGCGACGGAATGCATGGCAACTTTATCATATGAGCTAGGCCGCGGAGCGTCTTTAGAAAGTTTCTGCCTACTTTAGCAGAACAAAAGCAATAATTGTATCCCGTGTAGTTTTTATTCGTGCACCAGAAGAATGTAAGAGTTGTCGTCGTCGTACGTAAGTTGTAAAACTGGCCATGCAGAAATAATAAAACAAGTCTTGCCGCTATTTGTATCATAACTAGCAAGAATACAAAAACTAAAGAACTATGATAACGACAATAACTAAATATACCTGACTTAGTTGCAATGTCTTCACTAAATAAAATCTTACCTAAACATATATATATATATATATATATATATATATATATATATATATATATATATATATATATATATATATATATATATATATATATATATATATATATATATTGCGCCCTTATATAATTGGGGTCGTACTGTGAAAGCTTTAAAATGCTCAAGGAACGTAGAAATGCTAGGAATAGTTTAGAGTAGTTTCAGCAAATTCGTCATGACAGTGCAAGAGTATTTAATTAGGAGAGAAAAGTTCTGCTTCACTGTACGCAAGAAATTGTTTGTGAGCAAGTGTCTAGAGCACCGGTGAACTTTAAGTTTAGAACCCAGGAACCTCCACTTTAGTCTTAGGCTTCCGACAACGTGGGCGACCGCGTACGATTATACAACGTTCCTCAATTTCAACATGCAACGGCCAATCAAACGCTTTAAATGTGTGGCTAAATCTGCTTTTTGATACGGTAACCGATCTATCCAAAAGAATTAGCGAATAGCAAATCTTAAAGCATTTACTAACATCCGCATTGGCTTATAAAGCCTTTACAAATGAAGCGTTCTGAACTTGACTGCATTCGCTCAAAGAAAGCGACCGGAATATTGCAACACGTTCCATTCCATTTTAGTCCTATACTCACGTCGTCAGTGGCTTCGGCGATACTTCGCCAGCTGCGTCGTCCGTGAACTGGGGATCACGTGGGTCAAACAGAATCGAGCGAGTGGAAGCCTCACATTTTACCAACCCTGACTTCCTTGCTGAAGCTTGCGATAAATTGTGTTCACGTATGATACCGTAACTTGCACAGAATATTTGATACCAGGAATAAACAGCTTTATTGTCGTCTGTTTTAACTGAAATGTTGTAATCCGTTTAATGCTTTGAGACAGTAAAAATTGTCAGTAGATTGGTGCATGCAGGCGAAGCGCAATAATGTTTTTTTTTTGGTAATCTACATAAATTGTCAGAATTATTGTTTCAGGTGTACCTAGAGAGATAGAGATGGAGATTCAAGCTTTATTTGTTGGCTGGAGATGTTAGCCTGGCTGCTCGCCTGACATGCTACTCCAGGTGCTCGGTGATGATTATGATATATACAGGGATAAGCTCTTAACAGCACATACGGTCACACACACACACACACACACACACACACACACACACACACACACACACACACACACACACACACACACACACACACATACACACACACACACGCACGTACTAACTATTGAGTTATACTCAAATTTCTTTTAAAGCTCGTGGCCTAGGTGTGCCTATAGACACTGCTCCTAAGGCTATGAAGCTTCTCACCGAAAATGACCTTCTGTCTGTGTTCTCCTTATATCGCATTAGCGGATATGGTGTTGCCCTGCTAAGCACGAGGTTGCAGGATCGAATCCCGGCAGTCGCGGCCGCATATCGATGGGGACGAAATGCAGAAACGTCCGTGTGCCGCACAGTGGGAGCACGTTAAATTTCCCCTAGTGGTCAAAATTATTCTAGAGTCCCCCACTACCGCGTGCCTCATAATAAAATCATTAATTTCCCCCGTAAACGCCTTAATGCATTCACTCAATAATTCTCCTCCCTATCGCTATGCCTGTACTATATAAAGAAAAATATATTGGCGACTATCCTCACATTGATTGATTGATTGATTGATTGATTGATTGATTGATTGATTGATTCGCGGTGTTATGCGTCACCAAGCGTTGCTGGGGTTATGAAAAATGCCGTAGTGAATGTCTTCAGATTATTTTGACCACCGGAATCCCCTTAGCATGCACGTAAGTCTCAATGCAACAGCGTTTTTCTTTTCGCTTAATATTTTATTCATTTCAGTCCCGTCGAAATGCAGTCGCTGCGGCCATGAGACGAACCTGCGACCTCACGCTCTATAGCACAACGCTATAGCAATTGAGCCATCAATGCAGGTTATATTCAAATTACGCTATCGTATGTCTTCTCCAGATGTTCGTCCTTAGATTGATTGAACTCGTCGCAGAAGCACGCACTTCTTAATAAAGACGGGAAGAGGCACACGATGTCGGCCTCCCTTACGTAAATAAACGTAGCAAGGGGTAACTTTTCCGGAGTAAACATCGTCGCTTCGGGCAGGAGAAGTTCAAACGTGCGGGAACCTGTTGTCCACTGCGCAGACCCAACCGGTAGTTTTTAATTAAGTTCTTCCACGCGAAGAAACTCTGTCACCTCCGAGAGCACCTGACGTCGCTTGACACATGTCGCGCCAATTTTAATCTCAGAGATCGGTAACAGCGTCGTACGCGCCGACGCGCCGCGGGAGCTGGACCCGCATCCTTGAAAGCAGTTTGCATATCCCGCACCAGTACATTTTATGAGAAAGCGCTCGCGACCACTTCGCGACTGGTTTTATGTGCATTGACGCTTGCAGCAATGAGAACGCTATCAAATTACAGCCGCGTTTGGCATCGCACAGCTTAAAGGACGTGCTAGGGTATCAGCGAAGAGAATAGAGGATTTGAATGGCTTGAGTTTTGTTGGACAGATATGAGGACAGATATGAAACTACACCAAGCATAGCGGAAATTAATTGTTCTCTTTGAATGAACCGTAGTAATAATAAGGGAAGAAAATCATGAACCATTCCACTCCGTGAAGATTGACGGAAAATAAGCGCACAGGCAGACACACACGAACAACCGAGAAAGACCCAGGACAGACGCTAACTCACATCTATCTAATTTGCAGCCACTCCAGCAAATATATGCGGAAAGGAAGACATGCGCAGTGCGTGACAAGAATGGAAAAACATAGTGACAAGGTAACCCAAACCATTAAAACAATCCCACGCGTTAAAGATACTCGATTTCTGCCCTGACTGGCTTCACAGACGTATCGCTCACACGTTTACCTCCCCTTTTGCTGAGATAAAAGGTTTCCAACGGTTCACGCGCAGTCTTATCGCGACCATTGCCTATGATTCTTATGCCACTCTGTCGCGGTTCACACGCTGTGCAGATGGCGCACTGATCAGCCAAATTTGTCCCACCTCCCCTAATAGCGCTCAAATGATCCCCTGCCCTGTTCGTGTGCGTCTTCCTGTGCGCTTATTTTCCGTTGATCTGCAATGCACCGTCTAGCCCGTCTGCAGGTGCTGTTAAACACTCTGTGAAAGTGGACGACCAGCGAAGCTGCTCAGCAGAATACGCAGAGGTGGCACGGAATTTTGAACACAGGTAAGAACTCATTCATTGTCTTGACGGGTTGTCATCATGACGAAACGTACGCACATACATTTATCGTCTTGATCGGTGGGTCAGTATTATTTACTCGCGATGGTAGTGACGATGGTCTTGTGGTCGGTATGACACACACTGATCGACTCGGGTACGCCGTAGGACACTTTCTTGGCCAAAGTCAAATCTTTGCACGACCAATGAATGGCTCGTGTTCAATTAAACGCTCTGCTAGGCAGCTGCTGGTTTTATTATTGTGCTCCGGCGTGGATGACCACCACCACCATCTCCGGGAGCAGGACAAAACTGACCACGCACGTGGTTGGTGCGCTGCCGCCCTGAAAAGCCGGCGAGAAGGAGGAACCCACGAAGTGTACACCGTTTTTTTGTAGGCGCCGCCATATTGTGAACGCAGTGGCGCCGCTTATGAGCGGCGCCATACTGGCTTGGGTGAGAGCGGTGTTTTGCATGGCAGGTGTACGCTCGGTGGTAGGTTCTGGCGTTTGTTCTCGCGATCGTGAGGTCTGTTTAGTATGACGTCCGTCTTCTACATGGTAAACGGTTCTGTGAGACGTGCTGACGTGGTTTAAGGCGTAATAGCCGGTGTTTCTGCTGGCGTTGAGGTGGACGGAACGCGCAACACGACGTGTCCGCGCATATTAGAGCCTACAATCAGCTACGGAGATCAATTGTGTATGTCTGAATGTTCCATTCACTAATGTGACCTTATTGCAGTATTATCCTCTATTTCTAAGCTGCGGTTTGGGAGCCATGAAAGATACGCGACGATCGTAGCAGCATGGTTACCGTTCTGCTAGGATAGGAGCTGTTATGTTATACTTTGACAAGCGTTCAATCTGTTCGCTGCAGGTTACATTGCGTGACTACTTTTTTTGATGTATGAGGTTTCCGCTCTTGAATAAAATAGTTTTGGCAAGTAATAGCAGCATACCTTAAAGTCTGAATTAAGCTTGTCCAGCAAAGGGACTGTTTATGAACTGCGCGAGCTTTCTAAGCAGTGATAGGTGCTGGATTACAGAAATCTTTGTTCTATATACCGCACGGTCAAAGCATACAGCATCAGCGGTTATGTATCTATAAACGCTGTGCGGCGTGACTATGCGAGGTCGTATTGCGGCGTTAGCCCGTTTTGCCTTGCTTTTTCGAGAAAGAGGTCGATAACCGATTTTTTTTTTGGTTGTGTTCGTTCCGTTCTCTACGACGCACTCACACATATTACGGAAATTTTGTCCTCAAAAATAACCATCGCATTCCTTTTATGCCATCCCTCTCGTACATTATGGCTGTATACAGGCCAGAAAGGCAATACCGAAGCGCACAGCTTACATTTGCATCGTGCTGGTTCACCAACCGCAGTGATCGCTGTGTTGAGCAGCGCCATCGGCCTTATGCAGGAAGGCTAGCGTAGACATATAGTAATTTCAAGCCTACTAGACTTGAAATGCGCGAGAACCATGCCGGTGCATCACAAATATTTGATATGGCCTGCCGCTTAGATGTTTCGTGGTTGCTTTAGGTTGGCCGTGCATAAGCATGCGCTCTTATACTTTGTTTTACTCCCTACGCCAAGCGATCAGACAGTGAGCTGAATTATGATTTAATGCTGGTAATACAGAGACACCAGTTTTCTTTGTTGAATTAAACCGATATAAGCAAAACAGTTCACAACACATACACTGCGACTGATAAGGTGCGTACACCGCGGCTGATAAAGCGCGTCACATTTTTGCGCCCCCAATACATATTTCCGCCTACTGCAGTTACCGATACGCCGAAAGGCTTCCCTGACGACCTTATATGAACGGACATGACGTAAATTTCACAGAGTACAATCTAAAACATCTCGAAATTGTTCCACAGCACGCGACAGCAATACTTGCACCGGATTTTTCGCCGCACCGGATCGCTCAACGCGAGGGCGCCGAGTTTTTGCTCGCGCACATGAAAATTTCACCGACAGGCTAGCTATAAAAAGCTTCGCTGTAAAATAGGAATAATGGTGGACGAAAAGGGCTACGAACTGGATTCAAAGAGGAGGGAAGCGTAGCGGGGGGTCACAGAACGTTAGGTGGGCGGATGAGATTAAGAAGTTTGCAGGGACAACATGGCCACAATTAGCAGATGACCGGGCTAGTCGGAGAAGTATGGGAGAGGCCTTTGCCCTGCCGTGGGCGTAGCCAGGCTGCTGCTGCTGCTGCGCATGATGATGATAATGATGATGATGAATAGACTACTGGCCGCAGGTGGCAGTCGAACACACATTTCCCGCGTTCCGGTACACGCGTTGCTCCCTTAGTGTAATGCGTAATGAGTGAAAAGCATCGCACCTGAAAATGCGGAAGATGAGGGTTCGGCTCCCACTTACGGCCAGCTGTCTCGCCCACCACTTCCGTGGTCCTTTGCCTTATCCTTCCCAAGTTTAATTTAACCCTTTTACTGCCAACTGTTGCAAATTTGTAAACCACCGAAAGACGTCAATGAAAGTACGTACTCGCGAGATTTGGAGATTTGTCCACATGAACGTCGTCGCATATCTCCAACGCAGTTTTCAGTATTGCGCCTGCTTGTGCTGTCATCTACACGGCAATGGCGAAAGGTAAACTCTGAAAGCATGACCTCCGAGATTTGCAGGCGCGCGCCTTCCATATCGGAAGCCATGTTAGAAATTGCGGCAGGTGCCTCACGAGCACGTTGTCACTGATTTGGGCAACCTTTTGCTATTGCGAGCCGGTTTTTCTGAGTGTTGAAGGAAATAAAAGTTGTTTCAGTGGTTGTATATGTCTTTTTTACTCAATAGACACCAACCGGCTTTAATATCTGAGGACAAGTTATTTGCGCTGGCGACTGCATGACCTTAGTCATATATATGCGTTAAGTAGATAGCTCTTTATTAGAATCTACGCATTATTACTATATAAAGTTAGGAAAAAAGGTCCCATCAGTCTTTCACTTCAGGGCCCTCCCTGTATAAATATTTTGTCATCTTTCTTACTTTCTCGATAATGTCTATTCTGATTGTAATTCTGATTTCCATGACGAGGCCGCATAGTCCCAGGCAAAAAGATTAACATTGGTAGCTTCAAGATCACTTCTTCGGAGCTATGATCTCTGTTGTAAAGTAGGCTATCCATAATTTTTTTTTCTTCTATTCATACAGTCAATGAACCCGTTTAGTATATGTTCAAGTAAAAATTGCATTCTGGGGTTTTACGTACAAGACTGCACTCTGGTTATGAAGTACACCATAGTGGGGCAGTCTGGAAATATTTTGACCACCTGTGGTTCTTGAACGGGCACCGAAATCTTAATGCAAGAGCATTTTTGCATTACATCCGCATGTAAAGGCGGCAGCCGGGGTCAGTGTCGAACCTGCAAGCTCAAGCTCAGGAGCGCCAGGCCATATTGCCTGTACGCGCTACCGCGGAGGTTGTTTAGTATGTGTTGTTCAGTATAGCGAACACGCAGGACGTAGAGCGTTGCCAGAATAATCAACATACACACCTTCCCCCTCTTTCTCGAAGTCATACTGTTCAGTCAGTTGCCGGCAAGTATAAGACGTTAGACAGCATTGCCTCGGGCGAGGATCTCGCTCCTAATGGACTCACCAGCTTTCTTTTATGCAGGATATTTGTGCTTTCTGAAGTGCCCTCAACCTGAGGAATTTCGTGTCTGCAGTCACTTGATTCTTGGAGCTGCTTCGCAATTTCATTTTTGGGAGACATTGCGGCTCTCTATTGAGAAGTAGGATAATGCCTCCGGCTACTAAGTAGCGCTCCTACCTTGAGACATGAAAGGAGAGCGCCGCATTGTGCTTCGCTTTGCTTTAGTACCGTTCAGTACCGTTCAAAAATTGTCGCTTCTCTATTGATTCGACGCAGTGGTGCTATGGCCGACGCAAAATTACAGACGGTAAGTTTTACACTGCTTGCTCTGGCGTTAGTCGAAGTAATGGTGAGCAACATGCTTTCAGCAAGAAAGATTTTTCGGTATTGACTTTGGCCCACGCCGCATTTGTTATAGTCGCATACAACTCAAGTGGGCAGTGAAACCCCGCCCACGTCCTCATAACAGCCAGTCACTGTTCCTCCGCGAGGCTGTCAGTAGTCCGTAATTCCATCTTTCCCTGTTACCTAAACAAGGCGGTAATCACAAAAAGAAAATTATAATCGCGTTTTTTTTTTTTGCGTCTTCACTCGTCTCTTATAGTGGAATGGTGAGAGGCTAATGCTTTGTTGAAATGAAAAAAAGAAAGAACGCTTGCTTCGATTAAACTATTTGTTTTCAAGTTTCACTTTAGTTGGCAGTGAAGTTTCATGAGTAAAACGGGGTCAGCAGGGAAGTGAATTGCACCGCGGTCATTTGAAGAGTGAAGTGCACAGACTCCACTACGTGCTGCCGCATAGTGTCGATGCGTGTACACTTTGCATTGCATTTGTATACTATTAAAACAGGTAGCACGCCCTGTAGCGCTTGCACATGTAACGTTACAAGGTAGATAGAGAAGGTTTGAGGAAGAAAAAAGAAGATTAAGGAGATGTATACAAAAATACTACAGTGAAAATACATGTATTATACAATGTATTAAATCAGGCTGGCTAGGTGACTATGTCGCCGTCCCGATTGGCAGGGGATGTCAACAAAACATCATAACCATCACCATCATCATCATCATTGGCATCGTATCATTGCACTTGTCTTGCAATGTGAGATGCGCGTAGCGTAATGTTTATACCTGCGCCCTTTGCGTTGCAGTCACCCGCCGTGGTTGCTCAGTGGCTATGGTGTTAGGCTGCTGAGTACGAGGTTGCGGGATCGAATCCCGGCCACAGCGGCCGCATTTCGACGGGGGCGAAATGCGAAAACACCCGTATACTTAGATTTAGAGAGAGAGAGAGAGAGAGAGAGAAAGCAAGGACAGGAAAGGCAGGGAGGTCAACCAGAAGAGTATCCGGTTTGCTGCCCTACACTGGGGGTGGGGGAAAGGGGAATAGAAAGAAGAAGAAAGGGAGAGAGTAAGCACAGAGTACGTGTGGGAGGGACACTATGCACAGGGACACTATAAACGGTCTCTTAAACCGGTGTACCTTAAGTATTGCAGTAATGCACGATTCGCTTTTCGTGCCAGTGACGGGTGTGGCCACGGTCCGAGTATCTTTGACTCGGTGAAAGGTCGTAAGTCTAGTCGGTGTAAAGTTTCCTGCAGAGAGAGGCGTTGTACATCGTAGCGGGGGCAGGTACACAATAGGGGCTCGATGGTGTCTTCGGACCCACAGGAATCGCAGATCGGGCTCTCGGCCATTCCCAAACGAAAGGAATATGAGTTTGTGAATGCTACTCCCAGCCACAAGCGGTAGAGCAAGGTTGCTTCACCGCGGAAAGGCTAGATGGCACTTGTAGCCGTAGCGTGGGGTCCAGTTTATATAATCGGCAGTTGAAGGTACCTGAACTCCATAGATCTTGCGACTTTTTGCGTGCATGTAGGCGAAGTTCCCTGGCAGCGTCAGACCTCGCCAAAGGTATGGAACGCGTCTGGGTATCTTCGCGGGCAGACCGGGCAGCCTTGTCTGCTAGGTTGTTGCCGACAATGCCACAGTGAGCAGGAATCCATTGAAATGTAATGGTGTGCCCTCTTTCCAGAGCATGGTGGTGTACTTCCCTGATGTCAAATATCATCTGCTCGTATACTCTGTGACGTAATGCAGACTTGATGCTGTGAAGGGCTGCCTTAGAGTGACAAAGTACGACCCATTTCTCTGGGGGCTCTTCGGTGACGTACATCATAGCGGCATGGAGAGCTGCAAGTTCTGCCGATGTTGATGTAGTCGTATGCGACAATTTGAATTTAACTGTAACCTTCTTGGCTGGAACGACGAATGCGGCAGTTGAGCTGGCACGTGAGGTCGAACCATCGGTATATATATGTATGCGGTCATGATACGTCTGGTGTTGTAATAGGAGCGTAAGTTACTTCAGAGCCGGCCATGGATGATTGGACTTTTTTGTAATTCCAGGAATATCGAAATTCACTTGAGGCTGTCGTAGGCACCACAGGGGAGATGAAGGCTTTGTCGCCGGTGTAAAAGACGACGGTATGCACTCTTGATGAGCGCTAACCATTCGTGAAAAGGTCGCTTGAGGTCTTTCGGCTGGTAGGGAGGTCAAATGATGGTCGGAGATCCTTGACAGATGGCGAATGTGCGCTCTGAGAGAGTCGACAACTACGTGTGTCTGGATCATACGGTCCCCAGCGACTTAGATTTAGGTGCACGTTAAAGAACCCCAGGTGGTCGAAATTTCCGGAGTCCTCCACTACGGCGTGCCTCATAATCAGAAAGCGGTTTTGGCACGTAAAACCCCATAATTGTTTTTTGCGTTGCAGTTGCATATTATTACACCAGGTGGCACGCCATGTAGCAGTTTCGTAGGTAGGGTGAAAAGTACATAAAGATGTATAAAAAGTGATATAATGAAAAAAATGTTTGGAATACCTGTATAAATCAAGCAGGCTAGGAGACTATTTGTCGCCATCCCGTTCCCAAGGAAACGCCAATAAATCATCATCATTAGCATCGTATCATGCCATTTGTCATGCGATGTGACATGCGTGCTGCATAGCTTCCAATCGTGCAAACTTTGCACTGCAGTTGCGTTGTATTCCACCAGGTGTCCCGACATGTAGCACTTGCATTTAAAGTTGCATATTGCATGCGGCTGGACCTGACAAACTCAAGAAGGCTAGGTCGCTATTTGTCGTCGCTCCATTTCAAAGGGAATGCCAATAAATAATCTTAATCATCAACAACAGAATAATATCATGACGCGGGTCAAGGGATGTGACATGTGCGGCGCGTTCTTAGGCTTCTATAATGCAAACAAGACAAAGAGAGAAAGGCAGAAGTCCGTTTGGCTACCTTGCACCGAAGACGGGGAGAAGTGAACATTACGAGAGAGAGAAACTAGAAGGTATAGGAGCGCAGCCAATTCGCCGAAGTAATGGATTTCACAGCACTGTCTCACAGATTGTCGCTTAGCCCGGTTGATTTCACGAATCACTGAGTCACCTCTCGTGGTCTTTCACAGATAAGATGTGTAATACAACAGACGCAAGACCTTGTTCAGTGAGAAACGACTTCGGTCTAACTTGCTTAGAGTGGCGAGGAAGGCAACCTTTTTGTTTCCGAAGGGAGGGCGGAGGTCGAATTTGAAATTAAGTTAGTTTCTGAGCGTACCGATCTCTTAAGCAGGCAGGATGGCAAGAGAAGGCAGACAGTGCTACCGAGGAAAGCAACGCTGAAGTATAAAATCTAGCTCCACGTGCACGCTTCGAAATCGCGCCACGCTCTATGCCCTAAAAGCAAGAATGGTAATAATGAGGCCGTTCTTGCTTCAATCGTAAATGCCGTAAGAACCGCCAGAAAGAACGTGCCTTACTGATGTCAGTCATGCGGAACTGCTGTAGGAAAGCTCTCACTTTTGCGCACGTGATGCGAAATGCTTGTCTACGTGAATAGGACTCCATATACGGAACAAACAGCTCATCGCGAAATGGAAGAAGGTCCTGTAACGCCAACTCTTGCGTACAACATCTAGAATCACATAGGGAGCGAAGCGGAACGCCTCAATCGAAGAAATTGATTCTATATGCCTGGCTGGAGGGCCTGGCATGCATCCGTACTATTTCTGGCGGCACATTCCCCCCCGTTTCCCCAAGAGCATGCGAGGTTTGAAGTATGCGCGAGCTCACGGGAGACGCTAAATTTTGCTTGGGAAAGAAAAAATATGCAAAGAAAGTAATGCAGGAATTCGAATGCAGGAGTCGCTGTATATAGTTGACGGACCTCTTGCATTTACAACTCTTTCCTTAAGGGCAAAAAGAAGAATGAAACAAAAAAGGTTTCTATAGTCGCAATTTCTGAAGCTTAGTAGAATACTCTCAATAAACTGTAGATACAATCATATCCACGCAACAATAAACAGACCAATGTGGTGGTTTACGGGCTCTTGTCTCTGGATGCAATCATGTGTTAAGCCAAATTTGGTTCATCAGACTGGTTCCAGGACCATTATTTTGTCGTGCGTCAAGTTCTCGAATTAATTTCTTGACTAAACGGACGTAATGACAACTACTGCGGAAGTCAAACTTTCCATTTGCAAGAATAAACGAACATCAGCGACGAGAGACCAAGACCACGTATTTGCGCACATAATTAGACTTTTTTGGAGTCTTCAGCAACGCATAACGGTTTTACCCCTCTGTTTCCTCTGGCGCTGTGCAATAATGCGCACTTTTGTGCAACCTTGTAGAAAGCCTAATCAAATACTTTCTATTGCGTAATGGATCGTGATGAAAAAGTTGCAGTAGGCTGTAAAATAAAACACTGTTGCCGCTATGCCTTTGCATGTAGCGCAGGGAAAGCAGGCTTTAGCATCTGCGATCGACTTCAAAGCGTAAAATTTTGCAATAAGTTTTGGCTGCAGCACATGTTTGTTCTCCAATGCCTTCCCGCCCAGTGCACTTGTGCTTGAAGTGCACTCGAACGATCTTCATAGCAGTGCATCTGATTAGAATTTTTAAGAATGCACTGAGAGCGCGGAAAGCTTGCAACGAATGTTCAACACTTGTCTGATGGGAAAGGGTCGGCGAGAATTAGTGGGAGACACTAGTCAACGCGGATTTTTTGTTATTGATTATAATTAAGAAAAAAATAATGATTCTGTTTTTGGGGTTCCTTCCCTCCTAGTGCAAAATATTATCAAACTTCCATTAGTCTAAGTATAAAATAACTATTTTGAAAAAAGGATGCAAATCTAACTTTCCGCTATCGTTGGAACAAAATGTGACAGTTAGGAAAGGGTCAAGGTGATACAACGTCAAAAATGATGTCATTAATTAGTTGCAAGCCCGTCACTTTAATAAGCCAATCACTTTAATAGGTCCCGTTCACCACCCAGCAGGATTCATGGACCACTCGGAGCACCTTCTGCACTAAATCCACACAGGTACTGGTGCTCTTTTGCCCACGCAAGATATTGCAACCTAAGAACTGCCAGTTCGCTATATGGAGCGATTAGTCTAGCAGCTATAAAGCTTTTTATTACCTGCTTGCAGATTTAATGCACAATTTTACCTTTGCTTACTTTACCCTTGGCCTACAATTTCTACGACATATTGGATGACGCTGCAGGCCCGCTGGCGGCCTTTGCCAATACCTTGGCTTTGCGGTTAGATGCGGTGCAAACAGCGCTTCGCTCTGAATTCTCTGTTTTAGCGTTTCTTATTCTCGGCACAGGAGAAACTTGAGGCAAGTTTTTATCGCTTTCAGTATGCTCGTTTTCGTTCAACGAGTTCCGCGAATGCTTCTGCAGCTTATTTCTCTGCGCACCAAGAAGCTATGCACAACCGGAATATAGTTACAGAGGCTGATAGACGACTTCAAGTGGCATTGGCACGCCATTTCTGGTCAACGCAGAAATGAATATATTTTTTGTTCGTTTTCTTACGTGTTCGTCTTGGTTATTCCGGACAAGATCTGGGGAATCTAATAGGCTGACCACAAACAACGGGCACCATAATTATTGTTTCAAGGGGGCTCCGCATGTCCTGCCACTGACTTAGAATAATAATAAAATAATTTATTACACTCAAAATTCAGACACACTGCAACGAAAATTTGCAGAAATGTAGCTAGTGAAGACAGGAAATAGATCGAAAACTTACGTTAACAGATACTATTACTAAAACTGCGGTGTACCCGCACGAAAAGGAAAAAAAGCGAGCTGATTTTTTACAGTTGCGTTCGCGCAACTGTAAAGCTCTTTAAATCGGCGATATCTGTCTGGAGCTGTGACGCAAGCGAACGAGGAAGGCGCGTGGACGTGAAGAATATCGCGCGCCGGGCAAAATACCAAGAGTGCGAGCGCGCGGCAAGGTAGCGCCACCTAGAGGCAAATGTAGGTAACGTTGAGCGAAGGCGGGAAGGACAAGCGAGGCAGAGCATCGCGGAGTGCGAAGGAAGGCAGAAGCGCTCCGGGTTGACCTACACAAACAACGCGCTCCATATACCGGGTATTTCGACGAACAGTTACAAATGATATTTTTTTAAAGGTGCCTGTGGCAGAAAGCACAATTCGAGTTGATGAGCTAGTGTCCTCGAAGAGACTGACATTACTTGCACACACACAAAAAAAATTAAATGCATACACGACTAATTAAGAAGCACAAAAATCTTTCAGTCCGTGAAGATGGTCGAACAGCGAAGGTATTTTGGTAACACCGAGTGTTAAATCTTGCAAGTAAAACTTCGCAAGCGGTGTATATTGTAAATCTTTTGTTTCAGCATTCTTTCGCCTCATTTTCGCTTTTGCGTGCCTCGCGTGGTGAGCATGCTTTAGGGGTTCTTCTTTTTTGGTTCTCCCAGTTGGTTCTTTTTTTGCGCGTAATTCAGGCCATACAACACTCCCGTTCACGAGCCAACTCTCGCTGACGCTCGTGGTTGGCAGCTTCTTTCTCAGGAGTATGCACTACTCGTGGTCTTCCTATAGTTGTAGGTGGAATGGAATATACGGAATAACTGATCCAAAGCTCCGCATATTGAGCTCGAAAAGGCCCACCACTGGATATAGGGGCGCTACAATCGTTTTGACGATTCGTTGGATTGGTTTCACGATTGGCGTCTTTGTGTTCCTTAATGAGGTTACGCACACGTTCGCCTGCAACGGAGAGAACGACGTCAGTGACGGTACACCCGCAGTCCGCCATTGCCACTTGCATTCGAAGTCTCCAGTTTGCTTGGCGGCGTGGTTAGCAGCATCCGCCCGGCATTGACGCTAGCGATTCTTCAAAATTAAATTGCATCAAAATTAGTTATGTCCGTGTCAAATGACAATGAATGGCTCATGGCGCCGTAAACGCGGCCTCCCAATTACGGTGACCGAAGAGAAGTGAAATTCTAGGCCGGAATGACGAGCCGCTACGGAGCCAGCCGTGGAAGAAGACGACGACGCTTGAGCAATTTTCGACGATGATAGCTTTAGCGAACTCCGAGAACAAAGACACAGGGATAAACAACATCGCTGTAAGACTCAGTTCCCGTTTTGACAGCAAGTGTCTGCGCTCATCGCACGGGCTGTATTCACGTTTGCCTGTGCGCGCTTACACCATGCTATTTAGTTTAGTTAGTAAGCAAATGTTTACAAGGGGGCGCTCTACTCCGGCAGCTTGGTGGCGCGATCCACCGCCCCGCTCCAAAGGGGAGGCTCATAAAATCCATCCATCCATCCATCCATCCATCCATCCATCCATCCATCCATCCATCCATCCATCCATCCATCCATCCATCCATCCATCCATCCATCCATCCATCCATCCATCTATCCATGCTGAATATGGCGCGTTGGCGTGAGGCCTGTCGTGAATACGCTCTGCGATGCGGACAGTGTAGGCGTTTAGGCATACCGAGGGTGGATAGTGTCGTGTGCGCTTAAGAGGCTTGCGCGTCACCGGCGTTCACGAAGTAAAATGTCATTGTAAATTTGGCTCTCAAAGTAAGGCCGCCATCTCTCAGGCACTCGGTCCGCATTCTTTTCCAGCCGAGCAGGAACGTCAACCGCCCCAGAGGGGCCACAGATCAACTGCGGGAACAGCTATTCAGAGCTATTAAACCTCTATAAGGGTCTAAGATATCAATATCCGCCACCACATAAAGCATTAACAAAGGAGGAGGCCGCAGGATGGCGGAGACTGCAAACGGGCACCTTTCCAAACTTACACATACTAAGTAGGATGTTCCCCACGCAGTACAGCGCAACCTGTCCGTGGTGTGGAGCTAAGCCAACATTATACCACATTACATGGGAGTGTACAAGAAACCAGGCATTCCACAATCACAAAACACCAAGTGCGGAGCAATGGGAGAGCTGGCTCACCAGCCGCGAGCTAGAGACTCAAAGAGCTCTAATAGCGCACGCGTGCGAGGCGGCCCGGCTCAGTGGAGCCCTGGACTAGGGGCCCATCCATGGCTGAAGAGGACTCAAGCTTCAAGAATGAAGACTTCGGCCTCGACCCGCTAAAACTTTTAAAGAGGTCAATAAAGTTTTCCATTCCATTCCATTTCCCCCCTTTGTACATCGGCGAGACACGTCAATTTTTATTCAAGAAATGTGGATAAGCATTTGCATTTGTCGTTAAACTACAACGCTTCTCAGATTGTGCAGCTTGAAAATAGGGAACGATGAGCTCAAGGTTACGCGTTTTGTCGCCCATGTCTCATTTTGCTTTGCCCTACCTTCACACCAGCAAACATTTTTCGAGGCCCATTATTTTTGTTTTCTGAAGTATCAGAAAGTATATAAAATTTTGAATTCTTACTCCCCAATCCTTTCGTAATAAAAAAAAAACTGTTCATTCCTTTTTGGTACCCGAGAAGAATGTGCATACAGCGCTGATTACGAATAGAGTCCGTGAATAGCTGTAAGTGACATGACAGCGAAGGTGCGAAAATTGAGATAGAAGCAAACTGCAAGTATCGCGATGCAGAAAAGTGCGACCTACAACCTCGGAATTATCCAATTCTGGGCAAGCTTATTCCACATGAGGAATATCATTTAGATAGCAGCGCTCATTTCCCTCCTCAGCGACTGTTCCCTCAGCTATTGTTGCAACCTGATGACAATTTGGGCTTAACTTACCTGTTTTTTTTTTTTTCCTTTTCGAGTCTTACACTTGTAATGACCGCGACGGCCTCACTATCTCTTCTTGGTTTTTCTCTCTTCTGTTCTGTCCCGCGTATATGCACACCTTCACGCGTCCTTCGTTTTGTTTTTTCTTTTGCCGCTTATTTATATTTCTCATCCTTGCCGCCCTATCGCCTTCAGGTTTACGATACCGTATACTGGGCTCTTCGTGAGTTTTTCCAAGCAGAAGTTTTTTTCAATTACCCTTTCCATGGTTGGCACAGTTCCAGTGTCTCTTTTTCCGGAATATCGCGGACTCTGGTGACTTTAGATGGCTGTTTTTTTTTTGTGTGCACACGGCCCGCGTTCTGCTTTCCCCAGTTTCCTTTTTTTTTCTCTCACATTTTTCCTCGAAAGACAGTCAGGAGTTTGGAATAGGACGTGGTTGCTTCGGACGGATGCTTGCAATGGAAGAAGAAAGATCGGGCGCAGACACAGTAGATGGGTATCTAGAGAAAACGGGAGTTCGAGGATCCACTTGTTCAACGTTGGCTCAAAGCGGGGAGCACTCTCGCATATGAAAACAAGAAACATGGAATGCGAACTACTGGAACAAGTGAGGAGATGAAGCTTGAGACGCGAGCGACGAGTAGAAACTCGTTGGAAAGAAGCACAGATTTGTCTATGGCAGTAAGGCTCTGAGTCCACACCATTCGTACGCGGGGCACGAGTATGTGGGCTCGACTGGCCGTCGCGGCGATGCCCATATGATAAGGATGAACGCAACGAAGCGGTCAAGAATATCTCAAGAAAACAAGGTGCCCGTAATTAAGCAGCAGCTGTCCGCCATGACAGCCCACATGGCCGCGCAGATGCCTTGGAACTTTAAGCCCGATAAATCGATCGAGCACGTGAGCGTTGAAACATGTATTAAAATAGATGCACAGAAACCATAAAAGAAGTGATTCGGCATGTAGTTGAAGGCGCCTACCACGCAGGCAATTCACTTAGTTACAATGGGACGCGTTGAAAACGATAATATTTTTTTTCAGTTTATTTGGTCCTACGAACGGGTCCTTTTTAGATATGCATTGGAAGCAAAGAGAGAAAATACCCACGTCTTGCAAGTAGCAAATTCCGGCTATTTTCAGAGAACTTGCGCAGATATTCAGCTATGCTTTACGGCCACTATCAACGCATTTGGCTTGCACGAACGCACCTGGCTGTCTAAATTGCAACAGAATTGCACTAAATTGCTTATCGAGTCCGCGTACTGTTATGAAAGAAACATAAAATGGTGTGTCAGTGGCTCTTTCTAGTTCTTTTATTTGGGTTTTCGAGGTACCATAGATGCGGCGACGTAATAAATTAGGCCGCTTGTGCTGGGTCCTAGGTTAGCGTGCGTGCCGAACTTGCGAAATCACGCATGGCCGCGGCTGCACAGGCGGTCATCTGCTTCAAAGCACGACATGCTTGCTTCTTTCAAAGTACCGACCTGCTGCGCTTTCACGTCTTCACGTTTCTTGGGCGGCTTTCAGAGAAAGAGGAACGTTTGCCGCGTGTGCAGCTTAAGGGCATTTCTCAACGCTAGACCACGAACGGGCCTGGCAGCGTTGAAAGCTCGTTGGCATGAGGGCGTCTGCCTCGCATTCGGAGTTCAAAGACGATTCAGTCTAAAAGCAAAATTCGCACCGCGTACTAGGCAAAAAACGAAGTAGGCGGTAAAGCCTTGGCAACTCTGATGCGATGAAAAGTTCGCTTGCCTTCAGCATTTGTTGTTTTGTATTCTGTGCTCTTTCTTGTATCTCATAGGGCTTGAAAATGGCCTATAGGAAGCACTACAGTGCGAAGCACCATAGGTTCGGTTAGACACTATGAGCGCCATTGTGTGAAATCTTTCATTGTGCACACTACAATCCCCTGTTATAGTTAGGCGAAATATACTTGCCTGCGCTTAAGGTTTGGCGTTGCTGCTAAGGCTGCTCCTGTTCTTTTTTTTTCATGTCTGCTGCTCGGTCATGCGGTATCTAAGGGGATGTAGTTGTGGATTGCATACGAAGGTTGCAAGTGCGCCGAATAGAAGTACAGGCACACTAGCTTCTAAAAACTGTGTATTCTGACCAATAGAGTAGTTGCGAGCAAGGACACTTTTGTCCTGAGTAATAAAAAAAAATGTTTACTCCTACGTAAAACTTAAACGTATATTCTCGGCACACATACGTGTCAGAACAATTTCTCTGAGCATTGAAGTGGCCCATTCTTCAGCATGCGTTCACGTACATAAGCAAAGTCAAAGTGATTATGTCCCGAGAGTTTTTAGTATTTTCCAATTATCTTATATATAGTAAGCACGCGGTTTAGCATGCCAAAAGGCAAACTTCAAATCGAATCTATTGCTCCGCTATCAAACGCATCGTAAGCCATTTGCATTTTTCACAAATACCAGGACAGCACCGGAATGTCATACTTCTCCTGCTACTCCAATGCATCAACAATTTTATTTCATAGAGCCTTTCTCCACATTTAGTGCGAGACACCCGATGTATTTGGCGGACCTGCGTTAAGGGCAATAGGAAGAAACTTGTTACGTAATTATTACCCACCTGAATGTGGTTCCGTCTTCGCAGTCTTGACGTTAACTAAGTGCTAGCCATACGAACACTAGTAATTATTCAAGTTGCGCAATCCTTTGTATTTTCTCGATGACAGCCACTTTATTGATTGTCGGGCAGGGAATCTGTGATGTTATCCAACGCCACTGCCACGTTCCCGTTTTATTAACGAAAAGCTATTGGACACTGCTCCACTAAGCATGCATTTGGATATACCAGCGAAAAAAAAACAGACCTTTTTTTTGTATTGAAGGAAATACGCTGCCAAACGGGACAAGATATAGGGATGAAAGCACACGTTGGCCGAGTTTTGTGACTGGCGCACTTGATATGCATTCACGACGTCAACAAACTCAGGTTGCGCCTTTTCCATTGCATTATCGAGTTCGCTCTGCCTTGCCTCTAACTCCAGGCAGTTAATGGCTGTGGGTTTCACCAATCCACCATTCAGCAAAACAGAAATGGTAAACGAACGAATTTAAACAAACGAGTTTCTTTACATTTGCGTAACATGAATCCCTGCAGCGTCTGTCTGGATAAGCTCCCCGCCTTTCCTTTCTTTTTGCTTTCTCTCTCTCTCTCACCTGCAGCGAACCTAGTTTGAGAACATCAGCAAGAACAGGAGTGCTAATATTATGTTGCAGTTAATCTCACGAAGCTTAAGTCCATAGTTTTGAGTATAGCGGAGGGGGTGAATTAAAAGCAAATAATTACGATAATTACCAATTCACACCGCCGACATACAACTCATTTGGATGTACTAACGGGCTTCCCGTAGCCAAATTTACTGCCGAACAAGTAGTCGTTTTGATTGTTCTATATATATATATATATATATATATATATATATATACATCTTTACTGTCATCAAATAGTGCGCCTAGCTTAATCCGTCATAGCGGCGGTGCTAATTCTTTGACCGTCGCCATGAAGTGAACCAAGCTAGCAGCTGCCTCCACATTTTTTTCTTTCTTTTCACACATCAATATCTACCTTTACTGTTTCTACCACTCTCCGCTTCACGAATTGTTCTCAAAAACCTTAAATCAGACCATTTACCTTTTTCTGTCTTCATATAAAAATTTCCAAGTCCCAGTCCTTTGTTTCGACACCTGATACTAAGGTAAGCCTCTTTAGAACGATTGCAACTTTCATTTTACCCTAAGCGATTGTGAAACCCAAGTACTCTTCTTTTAAGTTTTGGGGCAACTTAGTCCAAGTCGCCCAACAGCGAGCCGAAAAGGAATTACGTTCTTAGTGAGACAAATTTGCGCACGCTGTTCGGTGCTAGACAACATATGTCTCGTTTCCAATCGACCCGACGTTCTTTCTCCTCCTTTCGCCTTGTTATTTTATGCCGCAAGAACAGGTCACAGGTGTCGATTCCGAATCATTGCCTTCTGGACTCAATTAGGGAATGCCACCTGCTCGGCTCCCGACAATGCCCCAACCTATAAAAGGCATCGCGCTTGCGATGTTGTGGATATATATATATATATATATATATATATATATATATATATATATATATATATATATATATATATATATATATATATATATATATATATATATATATATATATAAAGGGGACGTGAAAGGAGCGTGCAAATGAAATACCTGCATTAGGACAGATGTTTGACAGTGTTGGGTTTATCGGCATAAAGAAAAAAACTTAATTTACCTCAAGAGGACGTATGCTGCTAATGTGCCTCATTCTCCGGTGCGGTCATCAGCAATTGAGTGAAAGACTGTTGCTACCATATTATTTCCTGGGAATTCACCGACTAATGCCTGTTTAGCAAAATTCACTAACGCTGGAGCTGCGGTGTTGAAGCCCGCGACTATTCCAAACACGTCCACTTACTAAGAATCTTGAGAACAGCGTCGCTCTTACATATGTAGTCATCAAGATTCAGCAGATCAACGGTTCAGTCCTACATCTACTATGTTAGCCTGAACCATTCCTCAAATGATTCCGGGCTACTGTCGTGAATGCGAACGTTACAAGTGAGAAAATTAGAGATAGCTAAACAAGAAATGATACTTCACTTTTATAAGCGGGCTTCCTATGCTTTTAGGAACATTAAAATATTTATTACTATGAAGCTAACAGGACGCCCGTCTAGGTTACATCGTTAATTTGCTTTTTATCCTCCAATTTAAGATGTGCACGTCAAAAAGCTTGGCATCATCGTTAACGCCGGCTATTCCTTCCCGCTTAGTGAAACGATGAATACATAAAGAACACAACGCATGTCAACAAACAAACAAAATGACTGTAACATTCCTGACTCACTAAAGCATTCTACGAAAGGGGTGCTAACAAACAAATTGCGTATCACAACAAATAATGTTATGACAATACCTCAGTGAAAAATAAAAATGAAATTGGGACTCAGTCACCCACAACTCGCATACAGTTTAATTACACACAGTACATCTACTATACGTACAAAATACCCCACATGGTATAAAAGTTCAGAAACTGGCGGATCTCTTCGCAGAAATGTTTTGTTGACTCTGTCCTTGGTAAAGTTTGCCATTGATCGTATTAGGGGCGCAGATTGAAAAATTTTTTAGTAGTTTTGTATAGCGTTCACCTGGAGAAAGCGAACGTCCATTGGTTTAGGGGCCGCTGTGGAGACGCATCGACACGATAGCAGGCGTCTTTCAGTCGCACAAACAAACATTTTGTGCACCTACGCCGAAGGCTTCCAGACCATTTCGAAAGAAATTCGAATCCGTTGTCATCAATACACCTCTATTTTTTTCGGTCAAGCTCTGAGTGTTTTATTTGTCTTTCTTTTCTTAGCGATAGACAATCTCAAAGGGCCGGTTTGGAGTGCACAAGTGTTGGTAAAGGGCCTCAAAACTTTCATCCACAATCTCGATACTCTTGCCTTGCATTTCAGGGCACCTACCAATCTGAGACGATTTTATGTCTACCGACGATTCATCCAATCACTGCAACCCTTTTACGGCTCAATTTCTCTGACCGGTTTGCTTTATACATTGGTTCTTCGCATTCCGTGTTATAGCAAACTTGCGCTGTCGATATCAAATTCCTATGGCAATAGGTACTGTCCTTTTGCACTGCAAGCACGGCAACATTGATGGCATCGATTTCTTTTTTCCAATCTTCTAAAAAAAAAAGTGAGCAGGTATTAGATTTCACTACAAAATCGAGTTTCTCAGAACCTCAGTTGGTTTCCGTCTTAAAATGCCATTGTGTCATCCCACTGAAACTAATCCAAGTTCTTTCATCTTTTTGCTTGCGACTAGTACAAATATAAAAGTGAAATAATTTCACTTCCTGTCCATTTGGTGTCGTTCGAATTCACCCGTGGTGGCATTGCTAACGCTCTAATAGGTGCGATGCATTCATGATCTGGCATGGCAGAGAACGAGACGATGTGCATAAATTAACAAATGTACAGCTATAAAATTGGCTCACATCGGTGAGAAAGGCACTCTCCCTGCGTTGGACATAAATGAGGTAATGATGACTGATTACTTCAGTTCCGGAAAACAGGGTATAACAAAATAAAGAAGCAACAACTACACAGCGCAAGAAAAAAAAAAAAAGCTGACGCATCACTCCTATGGCACTGCTATGCCTTCAATTTTTCGATTCCGTAATTTAGATAGTAAAATTTTCAGTCGTGCTCACACCCGAGGCAGCAGTTTCCATGAGCTCTTATAAAAGCGTGCAATATTCCAGTAGCAGCGAACTGTTTTGCTGGTGGCAAATATATTTCATTATAGAGGACACTGTTTCGTTTGTTCTTGATTGCGCATAGTAAGCAGAGCTGACAATTCATGCCAGCAGCCGCCGGTCTACCTACTTGCCGAGCAACAACGTGGTGTACAAACGGCAATATTTTTATTTTTGAGGGCTGCCTTCCAAAAGCTGTCATAATACAGCTTGTAATACGTTTATGTGTAAAAGCACATGCACACTCAGTAATGGAAATCAGATGGCTGCACAAGTCAAGGTACTTCAGGGAGCAAAATGCTGAACTAGAGACAGCGGCGTCGACATGGGCAGTTGAAAAAAAGCTCCGTGTCTTGAATTTTCTAAATTCTCGCTTGAAAAGCGCTTTGAACGGGCAATATTGAGAAAAGGAAATAGTGTTTTTCAACCACAGAAAGCAGAAGTTTGACAAGATGTTGCAAATTTTCTATCACAAAGGCAATGAAAAAACAAGTACTCGCGAGTTTAAGAGCTTCTTCTACACCTTGTTGCATTTCTGCAGCACGGCTTCCAATATAGCGCTAGGAGGTGCTGCCGCTAGCAGGTCACCAAAGTGACCTTCATGCTGCCTCTCACTGTCAAGTTCTGCACCAGAACTTGACAAGAATAATTGTCGGCCTGTTACTATAGAGATTCAGAGCGATTGCTGCTACCGCACGGGTATTGTGGACGGAGGCAGTCATCAACGCACGTTTATTACAGAGTAAGTCTCGCGGAAACTTAACCTACAGGTTATCTGAGAGGCAGCCGTTAGCGCAAATGTTTTCGACACTCGATGATCGAGCATCGCTACACGAAGAAGGCTGGTTATAATAACTATTCAAAGTCCATTTGAGAGTGTGCTACACAATTTTTAGGCCACTGACGTCGACTGCGTCTGCGACAACGTGGTGGAGATTCCAGAATGACTTTGTAAAGTTCCTGGAGGAGCGCTGCCGGATCTTGGCTCGTGCCGTTGCATTTCCAGGTGTGCATCAAGAGCGAGGAATTGGGTTGCTGCTCGGACCAGACCAAATGTGTATGCTACGGAAAATGGAAGTCATTAGCGACAATGACAGAAGAGCGCTCATAGCGATGAACACGTTACTTGGCTGTACTCTGCTAGGACTAGGAAAAGCACGTTGTTTCCACATTCTCCAAAAGCGTTATTTCATAGTAAAACAGATACTAATGCGATTAGAGCATGTTTCTTCGTACAATGCATGAAATCGCCAAACAAAAACAATATTTACTTGCAATGATTCTATTTTGCCCCACTATGGCTCTATGATTTAGCGCTATTGTTTGTTTGTGCTTCCTATGTAAAACCATGTGCAAATGGAAGCAAGTATATTATACCTCCGAGGGAGTCCAGTGAATGCTCTGAAGAAGAAGAAAGTCCGATGCATAAGAGAGATAATCAGCTTTCTAAACAGACCGACAGAAAAATTATTAGGTGATTATTACATAAGCCGCTCCAGTACATAAAATTCCTGTTCCCCAATTCACTAATTTCCTTCATTGCAACTGAGAGCAACCTGTTCGCGCAACTAAGAGGCGTGAACAAGATAGTCTGTACCAGCGCAGATGAAATCGGCGAGTTTATAGAAACGTTCATGCGGATGTCAATTATTCAAATTTAAAACATGAGGTTGTGCTATGCTGAAGCGGCAAATTCTGAGCCTGCCTTTCTTGAAGTAGACAGAAGACTTCCCTCTTCATGAAATTCACTCGAATGTGTTAGCCTTCTTGCCTTGAAAATATACCTCAAGAAAGAAGTATCACAAACCGCAGTTTCTAAGCCTTCAACCAAAGTTTACGACATATTTGCGCATTGTTGCAAGTGCACAATACACCTGTTTTTCCGCAGTACAAATAGAGTGAAGCAGTGAAAAAAACATTTGCCGCCTAGGGGTGTTGATGTTCACGCTGCTCACTTCTCTGGGAATATTAACATATGTGAATAAAAAGCTGGTCATTAAAGGCTTTTAAGAATCTTGCAAAAACGCAACAGCCATATACATGCACAGCTCCGAGTAATTTTAGCTTGCTAAAAAGAAAACGCTATTCCCATTAGCCGGTGCCCCCTTTCATGAAATGTACGAACGTCTTGGCTGAAAGAGGCACTCTTATTCAAGAGTTGTCTTAGAGTCGCGTTGTTCAAGTGAGAAAATAGGCCTGATTCCTCTTCCTGTGATGTCACTCGTATGCATAAGCTTCAAGCCATCCGAGTCGCTCACCGCACAAATCTTCGTTGTGCTCTTTCGCATTGCATGCTTTAGAAGGAGAGCTATCGGGGGAGGACGACTAAAATTCAGTTTTCTCACGGTGCTATGAATTCAAGCTATTGAGCCCTTCACACTTCTTCATTTTTAGAAGTTCTTCTCGCACAGATCCTCCCAAAATGATCCGATTCGTTTCCCAGTTTGATCTCTTCCCCGAGAAAGACGGAAAGTTTCTCGCGGCTCTGCTCAAACTAATGATTAGCGTATTACGGCGACAGGCGATACTGCTGTTCATGGCAGACCATCGGCGCTGCTTAGCACTAATGACGGCTAAGAAAAGACGAAACTTCAGCACTCACGATAAACTTCGGCAATTGAAGACGTGTAGACGTCTTTCAGATAACTGAAAGTTGTTCTGTTAGTAAATGTACAAGGAGAGGCAAGGACACTCATCGGCGCTCGTGTGAGCACGTGTTTGAGATTTACTTATATCCGTCACGCCATAAGCACGCTAAGTCTCCGAGTTTTCTGGGATTGCGGAAGTTACCCGCGCAAGCAGGCACGTTCTCTGCACTTAGCGCTTTCAGCTCTCATTCTTAAGGTCACGTTTCCGTCGCAGGAGGAATGGCGTAAGCTGATATGAAAAATGAAAAGACAACTATGCGCACGTAAGGCGACGTGGTAATTTAAGCCTTAATAATTCACGTGAAGGTAGTCTTTCAAGTGCTTCAAGTGATGTAGTTGAGGAAAATGTCTCCGTGGACGTGCATTAGGCAAGCATCAATGGGCTAACGTACAGGCTAGTATCGCTGGAAAGTCAGTTGTTTTACTAAAAAAAAAAGAAAAAAGAAGCAGCAGTAGAACAGCTCTCTACCGAATTTTTTTCTTTTGGAAGCGTTTCGCGCATTTACTTGTGCGTTTACAAAAGTCGCAAATTTCATCCCTTTTGAGCGTTCACTAAGTGCGTAGCGCAAACGAAAGGTGCAACGGAGGAGATGAATGCTTGCTAAGAAACCAGCTTTCTTTATGGGTGAATAATTTAAGCCTAGATAGAAAGCGTTGTGGGTGCGTGAGTCAGGGCGAGAGCGCCAAGTATTTAGAAAAGCTGCGCGTGGATCTTCCCCATCGCCATAATTATGTGCGCTGTGAAGCGAGAGTCATCAAGCAAAGACTTTTGCTACATCGCTCATACGCTCCACACGATAAAGTACGCCTAATCATATATCTCATTAGCAACATCTCGTTTTTTGGGGGGATTGAAGCAGTATCCGCGCTAACAGTAAAGTCAGCAACGCTGCGTGCAATTCTAGGATACGTTGCCCCCCGTTAGAATTCAGACTTTCACGATGTAATACTATAAAACTTCTCAGAACACTATCCAGAGCTTCTCTCTTGACAAGGATTGGTGATTGTCAAATATGCAAAGTTATCAACATAGGAAACTAGTTACAGAAAGAGAGCCTCTTTTTACTTGTAGTCAATTAAACCAGCATGATGTTCATTAGCCGCATGCAAACCGGCAAGCCGGCCTCCGCTACAGTGTGACAACCAGCTATGACCGCTGGATACATGGCAACAGATTCCACAAAACACTGCTTCAATTCATACACAACACAGGCCTCACAGCGCACATATAATACACATATACGCTCCAAGAATTATGCCTTACGGCCAAGTCTGTATCACAATAAAAAAAAAGGCGCCTACAAAGATAAATAAAGACTACAAGCTCCTAATACAACTACTGTCAGTTACGTGGCGAATCACAACCCAAAATTAGCTTTTTCTTTATTGATAAAGCATGCAATACGCGCTTACGGGTTAATAGATGGTTGAAGAGAAATGAAACCACTTAAATGACATTTGTGTATTGAGCTTGGCTTCTAATGAAGTCACGTGGCGTTCATGCATTACGTGTAGGCGCTAGGACATCTCAAACACCCCTCCGTAAAACCAGCGTTACTAATGATTTTTCGTCATGATTTAAACCGAGAATGCGCTGTACTGGTAAGCTAGCGTTTGCCATTCACGCATATTAACTGGCAGCACCGAAGCGCCTGTAAGCTCTATCAACGACTGGGCATCAGTTTATATGATGCTCGGCTCTTTGAAGTTGGGGCATTAGTAAAGCAAACAGCATTCCAGATTTTTCTCGATAGGTAACCATGTAATCAAGCTCTAAATAAATCATCGTCGACACGATGAATCAAAAGAAAGAACAAAGACGTTTCCCCACTGTCAGCGCTCCCTACCAACTTGGCCAAATGAATTAAAACAAATGACGCCTGCCGTTGAAGTTAACGTGGCTGGACGAGCAACCTCCCCATGAAGGAGCCAAAACTTTAGGTTTTCCGTATAGGCACACCATAATGGTCACGGTCTATTCACGTGATGAACGAATGAAAATGCTCTTTTTTTTTCAATGTTTCGTGTGGTGGTGGTGGTGTACTCGGGAACCTTTCGAAAACCTCTTTCGTGAACGTGTTGAAGCAAGAAGGACCATATTGTCGTCACGCAGAGTCATCCAACGACTCCAAGCACGAAGCTTAACGCAACGCCTACTCGGAAAGAACAAAGCGTTTCCCCGTACCATCCCCACGGGGACTGTTGCAGAAAGCGTACGTCGAACGGTCGGATCGCCAGCGCCGGCGATTGGTTAATCCAGTACTTCCGGCAGCCGAAGAAAAGAAGCTCAGTTGTTGTTTTTTTTTTCTTTTTTACTCCGTATGACCGCAATCGCTGGAAGAAAACAGCTCACACGCGCACAGATTTTAGTTCTCAATGCAGATTGTGCTCACTGAGCAACATTTTTAGATCGTTGTCATATATTTTTGTCGATTGTGTCACAGGGGCATCATGTTCAGATCACTGCATCTATGCTTTAGTTATGGAACCAACAAGCACGAGAATCCGTGGTTGGGAAGTGCATGCAATGACAGAATAAAAATAGACAACACGTTGGGTAGCGCTGGGCGCTGAGCTCGTTTTACCTATTCTCATCCATTCTTTTCCCTCTGTTGCCAAGTATTCTCGTACTGTACCAAAAACAGTATTGTGAGACCAAACTTACAAGCTGGTCAATAACCAAGTCGTGCGAATTGTCGCTTTTTCTTTTTGCCTTCTTTACGAATATTTACTGATTGTGGTACAACACCATTTCTATGTACTGCTATTGTTACTATATCTACTGTTACTACTACCCGTGTACTTAGATTTAGGTGCACGTTAAAGAACTCCAGGTGGTCAAAATTTCCGGAGTGCCCCACTACGGCATGCCTCATAATCAGAAAGTGGTTTTGGCACGTAAAACCCCATAATTTATTTTAATTTTACTATTACTACTACTATGACTACTACTACTACTACCACTACCACTAATACTACTGCCACTTTCTACAATGAATGAGAAAAATAATCAATTAATGAGTGCTTGCTTTGGAACCCCCTTCCGAAGATGAGATCCTTGAGACTGTATCAATAATACCTGCATGGACACACCTTTCTGATTGGAATAAGCTAACGTATCCTAATGTACATTCAAAGCTTTTCAAAATTTATTATTCACTAATGAATATAAATCGAGGAGGCTTTAAATAAACACCATGTACGCGCCATCAGCGTGTGTATTTTGTGCAGCACTGCGTAATAAACAGGAATTGATACTTATGTGAGCGACAAAGCACCATGACAGAGGCAATAGGTGCCAAAACAAACTTTCCTGAACATACAACGCAATAAAAGTTCTACCTAGAATTCTTTTCCGGCTATACTTCCTTCTTTGCAACTGTACCCTCCCAGTAGGGAAAATAGTGAAATGCTCCAAGAAAAACTGCAACAATAATAGGCGGGCCATTCACTTTCCCTCCATTGTCATCTATGCGGCCATTTACCGCCAGGTAAAGCTACATTTGCAAAATTCTTGCACATGTCATTTTAATTAGACAAATAGAAAAACACAATCACAAAGCACATATTGTGTAATGGTGAAGGCTACTGCCTTTAGGCTAAAATTTCTTTATTTCAAAAAATGTCCATCTGTAGCCTGTACATAACTATAGTGCGAAATGAGGAGCCTACATACATATGTACAGTTTCGCATTTATTAGGTCTCATTTACTACACTGCGAAATTTCTCACTGAGTGAGCTTACTTGTCGATGCCAAAATGTGCCTGGGCGCTTTCCCTAATTCGGGTTATGCGCCCTTAACTAGCATGCTTCAGTGAATGCTTAGCATTGTGACTAGACGACTCGGTACAAGAAAACGGGCCCGCGATATCGCGAGTGGGGAAGCGCTTTTCCGCGCACGTCGTACGGGAGCACTGAGTGCATACGTCGAAATTACATGGCTGCATCGAATAAGCCCGACGATATGCAAATGCGGGCAACAGAGTTCGACTTCCGTTACCTCGTTTCCTTTTTCTTTTCTTTCTTTTTTTTTTCTTTTGCGTTATATTTGACGTCGGTTTATGCAGGAAAGTCTGCCCGGCACTGGTGTTATTACGTTAAGTTCGTTTCATTACGTTTACCGCGCGCCAGGAGGCCGCTCCGAAGAAAAAAGAAAAAGATAACGACACACTCAGCATGCTTGTCATTACCCAAAACGCGCGCCTTCGACAAGGGTTCATCAGGTAAACCGTAACGCGCGCCGCTGCTGCGGGCTCTAACGCCGAGTATTCCGTTTCTACCGGGCTCTTACATTGTTAGCTATTGAACGGCGTAGTCCTGCCTATTACGACACAACACCTCGCTCCGCGAGAAACGCCTTCTTTCTGCGGTGGTGGCGGCACGCCTGAAGCGGAGCCGGCGCGCCACTTTCCCAACTTTCGCGCGGTTCCCGCGCAAAGCGCCCGTAATTCGGACCGCGTAACTCCCGAAATCGGCCGGCGACCGCAGTGAGCACGGCCGGTAACTGCGAACAAAGCTACTTTCGCTAGACGGTAGCCGGGTTCGTTAGGCGCAGGCGCGTGCTTTTTCGGCAAACGAGCACCCGGTTGAGAAGTGTGTCGATTCCGTATGTACTCCGCAGGCACCTCGTTACGATTACGTCAGCAGCACACGCTGGCGAGGCTATACGGGCTGTGTTACACACACACACACATACACACGCGTGCGCACACACACATACGCACTCATACACAGACATACACAGATATATACAGACAGACAGACAGACAGACAGACAGACAGACACACACGCATGCACACGCACGCACACGCATGGACACGCTCACACACAATGGCATCCAAGTGGACCTTGGAACGAATTCTGGGGATGGCACTGGGGTCGAGATATGCGTCGTGAAACGTGCGGTAAAGGTCCGATTTTGTTGCACTTACTATCTTAAAGCAGGCACAGTTTTACACATTGAAGCAGAGAAGTGTCTGTAACGCCAATGCATTTCGTCAGACAGTTTGAAAATAGATATCTTGAAACTGGTGTAGTCCAGAGAATTCGTTCTAGATGGATACACCTTGTGAACTCGCCGGCTACAGCCTGTAAATTGAAATATGTGTGGTTGTGTACAAAGTTAAAAGCTAATTAGTGTAATTATGGTAAATTTTCAATTACGCATTTTGATTTCTCGTAGAAGTTTTGGCTGTCTAATAAAATAATTGAGGTTAAGAGTCAGAATTGTGCTATCTGCCAGAGGCAATTTTTATAAATTTTGTACAGATAAAAACAAAAAGCCATACGACTGACAAAAAACTTTTTTGTCCTAGGAGTATTTGTTTGTTGGCTTCTTATGATATGATCAATAAAAGTCGGGCCCCTCGGTTAATCCCCTTATTGTCGTTCTCCGCGCGCGTGCGTGTGTGTGTGTGTGTACACATACACAAACACACACACACACACACACACACACACACACACGCACACACACACACACACACACACACACACACACACACACACACACACACACACACACACACACACACACACACACACACACACACACACACACACACACACACACACACACACTCGATCCCACGACCTCGTGCTGTTAAGAGCAAGCTTTAGCTTGGGCCCAACTTCAACGCGGCTTATTGAAATACATGTAAAACGCAAAAATATTTTTCTTAAGCAACCCCTGGACCTGTTTTAATGAAGTTTCTTGTATTTGAGAGAGAAAGCTAAATTATAGTGACTGGTTGAAGTGTAATTTCGATTTAGGGCCTGAATTTTCTGAAAAAGATTTTCGAATATTCTTAACTTTGAAAAAAATACAAGCACGTAGTTTAAAAATTAATAGCTCTGCGTCAATAGCAGATATCGCGGTTCTGTAAACGGCACTTATTAGATCATTTAGGCGGACAAATTCGATACGCCATTTTATATCTTGGGTGAATTGGTTACATTATTTACAAGGGTTCTGCAACAGTTCTATTTTCATATTACTAATCTTCCTGAGCTTCATGTGTAACGTATCAATTTTGCCCGCTTTGAATGTACTATTATATGCAATTCACAAAACTGTGACATTTTTCATTGCTGAGTTACAAAGTTGTAACCTTCATAGTTTCGGTTATGAAACGTTTTGATCTTTGCCCGTATTTAATGAAACATTAACGACCTAAATCAAAAATGTGAAACCACCAGTCACTAGATTTTAAGCTTTTCCTTTAAATACCACGAACCTCGCTAAATTTGGTGCAGTGGTAGCCGAGAAAGACGAATTCTCCTTTTACATATATTTAGGTAGGAGAAACCGGAGCTCCCTCGTAAGAACATGATGCGGTTTTATAAAAATGTATTATGCACTGCTCAGACGGCAAAACTAAAGTAGACACTAACTGGAACATTTTAAATTCCACTTCAGTTTTATTCAGTTCTTATTCGTGGCCGGAGGAGATGACCACAATTACTGAACTACACGTTAAACTAAAAAAAGCAGGGTGTTTTATTATTGAAAAGATGAAGTTATAATACTTGCAATGGAGTGGCGAGTGTATGCGTTCCGCACTTGTGCAATTACCCCTCTTTTCGCCTAATGAGAAAATAAGCGCCCAAACTAGCCCACAATGGAGCCAACTGGCAACCGCCCCAAACTAAATCTATTCGTCGGAGCACGCATCGGCGCGGGCGTGACAACTCTGAACGAAACTTTGCCGTGACTGAATCTAATAAGCGTATTCTTACGAGAAGTGGCTTCTCTTGATATTTAAGGTGACGTGTACGGCCTTTTCTGCAGGTCGTTGCCATAGCGTGGAGCACTTGTATTTCTGTGCACTTATGTCCTTGCAGGAATGTCCGGCGAAAACGAACAGCGTAGTGAGAATTGCGCAATGAACCTATGAAATAAAAATTTCTTATGAAAGTCATCTTGCAAATGCAAGCGTACCCTTTTTGATGACGGCACATACATTGCCGGTGCTCATCCGGGAGATTGGTTTTCGTTATGCCGTTTTTTTTTATTGTTGCTAGGCTGTTTGGGGCATGAATAAATGAAGAGGAGCACGGTAACTTCTCCTAACGGTAAATTTCTTGAGATTGTCTTGCAAGGAATGCGCAATAAACTAATAAAGGTTAGGTAAGTGTAATTTGTAACAAGAGCTGAAACTCAAGGTGACTGCGTATTGATATTTAAG
Organism: Dermacentor albipictus; assembly: GCF_038994185.2. Classification (NCBI taxonomy): domain Eukaryota; kingdom Metazoa; phylum Arthropoda; class Arachnida; order Ixodida; family Ixodidae; genus Dermacentor; species Dermacentor albipictus. The sequence continues at coordinate 51,605,946 of NC_091829.1, forward strand.
GGAAGAGTGTCCGAAAATGTAATTCAGAACGAGCAAGGAGGCGCTACCAGTACGTCGAAGTCCAAACTCCAGCTCTACCAAGATTCTCTGTAATAAACAAAATTATGATACCCGTGGCAGACGCCATCTGCAATAACACGTCAATCGGAAGTTGTTGAAATGCACAAATGGAGTGACATTGGAGCGCAAAAGAGTCACATTGCATAGCAGTTGAAAATGTTTTAGTCTGCCTCTCAAAACACGACAGCATACCCTCTGCATTTGCGTAGCTTTTGCACCAATTTCACGTGCACCGATTTCACACTGATAGTAGGGGCAGTGTAGAATGTGTAAGCAAAGCAATAGAACATGTGACAAATGCCTGCCACTGCTACGACGAAGACTCTTAGTAAAACAGCTCCTATATACATCTCAAAATTATTCCGGTGATCCCCCCACTACGGCCTGCCTCACAATCAAATCGTGGTTTCGGCCCGTAAAAGCCCATAATTCAAATTAATCAGCGGTGTCTCCCTTGACACGCTATGACTAATCCCGACGAACACAACGTGTTACTTTGGGGCTGTGGCTAGACTAGCTGCAAATATTCTTGTATTCTTGTGGTTTTCTTGCCCAAGAATGGACAGGGTGCGACTACTCCAGGTCACAAGCTTCCTAGATCAGACGCCCGCATAATGATCATTTGATTCAAATTACACGGATATCTTTTTTCCCTGCTTACACATCAGACCCATGGCAAAGTGAGTGCAAATAAGCCTCTGCAGGTTTAAACCTAAGTCTCAGTGAGGTGTCCTATCTGCGTTTGTTGAACCCTATTGAGTTCACCAGCGTGTGCGTGTGTTAAAGGTGTTACTGAAGTTCACCAATTCTAGCCCATAAATTATGTGATCAAAAACAAACAAATATGATTTATACGCTGCCGAACAGGCGTACGTTACTTTTTCTTCCTTTCTGCTCACCTAGCACATATTGAAAAGCGAAACTTCTGTTCCCATACAGCGATCCAGCAGAAGACGCTAATTGTAATTTCATAATATGTAGAGCAGGCACTCAATGAAAGGTACTTTCAACTTCTAGTTGAATATGAAAATGTCGTTTAGGGTCTAATTACTTCTCTTTGTATCTGATTGAAGTGAGTCTGCCGTAAGCTTTAAGCTAAATGAGCATTCAGTAAAGGAGGCAGAGTAAGTTTTGCTTACCTAGGTGAACTGTACGATGGGTATCATGATCGACGTCTGAAATAAATCTCTAAACACGATTTTACCATAAGGCTCCTAAACTATGTTAAAGCAGTGGTGAACATTTATGACGCTGGGTTGGACAAAAACAAAAATTAAGTGACTAACGTACAACCAGGTATCTATATACAAATACTTTCGTTGTGAACTGCCTACTATTCCTATTGCACTCAGCAATTGGACTGTCAAAGAATAATATCCATGACCTAAAAAAACGAAAAAAAGAACAAAACAAAAGTAGACAACTCGTATCGGTGCCTCACGAATTTTCGGAATATTGATGCGCGGCACGCGTATAGCGCGTTAAGAAAGAAATAGGCGACCACCTTTTTAAAAACAAAAAGAGAAATGTTGGTACCAATTGTCTGTTGCTTTAATAGGAGCGATAGATTTTCGACATCGCCCCATTTTACTGCATCTTTCTTTTTTTCGCCCGTCAGCTGTCTCACGCGTGCGTCGACGCCATTTCTGCACAATTATCACGCACAGCAAATTAGCGCATGCGCGATAAAAAAAAAATTGTTTTCCTCGCGCAACGCATGTCCCTCGCACCTGCCCAGCAAAGGAAGTTTCATTTGTTTGTTTGGTTGTTTGTTTGGGGGCGTGTTCGTGCAGTTAGGAACGTCACGTGCGGACGCTGCGAGGACTCATTAGGAACGGACAGGTGCGGAAACTCGGACAGGCTTAAGAAAAGAGCGAGAACTCCTCCTCTCTGCAGCGCGATCCGCACGAGTGCGGCGTCTGTGCGGAGTAATTCAAGATCGCGCGCGTTCTATATTGGCCTTCACACAAATACCCGGCTCCATCCCATTCAGACGGGCGTCCTCTGAGCACCTGTCGCCGCCACTTACTTCGGGCCGACGGTTCTCGTATCGTGAAAGGACGCGTCCGATTTCTGTCGGCTCCTCCTTGACCATTGCCCCGCGCTAATTAGGTCAGCCAATTAGTCGGGGAGATAGGGAAGACGGCATTTTCTCTACGAGGAGGTCGAGTTTCCCTCTGCTGAAGAAAAGCGATCGAAAGAAAGGTGCCAGGCAATCGCGCGCCTAGTGATCTTTTATTTCTATTTTTAACTTACAGCGCAAATACCACTTCCTTTGTCAGGATATGTATCATCAAGATGACTTGCCTACACCAAAGTACACCGCCACTCATGTAATAAACAAAAAAAAGCAGAAACATCTTAGACTCCTTCTTTTAGTAATAGATGAAGCAATGCAAAAAATGGGCCTTATGGTGAACGTTCACAGTTGTATTGCGGTGCGCGTTACAGGAAAGAAAGAAAGGAGTCAGAACCTACAAAACTTAATCGAAAAACTTTGAATAGTGAAGACGCCGTGACGATAACAGCGCTTTGGCAACACTGCAAGATTGTAATTGCTCAGAAATCGGGATATATTATTTGCTGTATTTGGAGGATACATCACTTCCTCATGTTTGCTCCAGAACAGATCACATTCAAACTTATTGCGTATGTGCGGTTATGCAGTCTGCTTGTGTTCCACTGCGTAACAAACCTTACAGTAAACACCGCAAACTGCTCTGCATCGCCCCTTTGGCCTGGTGAGAGATGCATCAATATTAGTTTAGGGCGCGTACTTCCTATTATTGTATAAACGCAAAGGCATAAAAGCACTGGTATTTACATATTGTGGTAAGTAATGCTTATTGAACCAGTCCATGAAAGAGCACCAGCGAATTTGAGGACTTTAAAAAAAAGTCAGCAGACTTAAGGGATCTCTTTGGCAACGGTCTCACTTGCTTCGACCACAGCATAGTCTCACAGTCCAGACTAGCATATTCTTTTTGCATAAATTAACCGAAAGACACAACTTTGGCGGCACCGTAAAAGCGACACAGGAAATGCGCTAACGTCTCGTTTACTGATCTGCCTGAGGTGCGCTTTCGGTAATCCATGCAATAATTTACCAATTATCGAAGCAATATATCTATTTAGAATGCTAATTGTCGTGAGCTCAAAAGATGGCCATTAACCACTTATTTGTTGTTGTCCTGAATAGGTTTGCGCGCATACCTTCAGTGGGGGACTTAAAATGAGTCAGGTTGCTAAGAGAAAAGAACAGGAAGTACAGCAACAAACAAATGAATATTGCAACAGTAAGGATAATAAGTATATTTTTGAATCGTTGTGAATGTGCCATATATAAAATTCAGATTAACTCTGGAGGAAAAAATTTATTACAATAGATGTCTAGAGCGAAACGACGCAGAGCCGCCTACCATATTTGAGCTATTTCCTTTTATTTGCACATTTACAGTACTACTGTGTAGGGCGCTCTTCATCTATGAATAGTCGGATGTATACTGAGTAAACTACGTAGCGTTGTGATTGCAGCGCCGTTGCTGGACACGACGTTGTTGGATACTCTCGACGTTGTTTTCTATCAATGCTGCTCTTGGAGCATCCTCTAATGTGGGCATGGGCCATGTCTGAGGCTAATCATCAGCATCCTCATGTACACCTCCTTTGCGCCGCTGACGCCGTTTCCACGAGCATTACAATGGTGAGCTTGCATGCAAGGGTAGCGCCATTTTGTCAAGAACAAACACCCCTTTTCAGCCCCAAGGCTTCGCATATTAAACGCAGAAATAAAGACGAAAAAAAAGCAATATCTATGTCATAAAGATAACTAATTCAAGTCTAGTATGGTATTGAGTATGGCCTCCGAAATACGTGCAGATATATTATTGGACTCGGAATCTGCTTGCAGCCCTTACACCTTTCCACGAATTGCCAAGAACTGCTGTGGCGCGGTAGCTCAGTACGTATTAAAAGAGAGAAACGTACTTGAGTGTATGGGGGGATGTCAATACCATTTCTAAGCACTCGTTGGACAATGCAATACTGGCGGTCCTCTATATGACGTTTTTAGAGTACTGCGTCTTACAGCCTCTTGAGACCTCGAGTGCGTGATCGCCACGCCGAAAGCCCGCGATCTACAAGATCCAAGTGGACACGCTGCGCGAGAACCTAAGCCTGACTCGATTCACTTGTTCGACGCATGTGTGTCTTTTCCCGACTTTCGAGCATGTAGCAATGTTTATTTATTTATACATTTATTTATTTATTTATTTACCTACAGCGCCACATTGGCATTACACTGGGGGCGTTGTACAAAAGAAAAAAATATTACAATGGCAGTCACAATGACAATGCAAACACTTCATTGTCAGTAATATTAACAAGAAATGAAGATAACGCATTCCATTCTCGAACAATGTGAGGAAAAAACGACATCTTGAACATATCGGTTCTTGACCTGAATTCACGCACTTTATGGTTATAATCAACCCGCTCGGATCTGTAGTGTGGATGAAAAATGTACTTCTCCCTAGGAATAGCAATCTCATCGTAATATATGTTATGAAAAAATTTAAGCCTTAGCTTTCTTCTTCTTACTTCAAGGGGTTCCCATTCTAATTCCTGTTTTATGCCAGACACACTAATGTATCTACTACAATTCCCAGAAACGTAGCGGGCCGCTAAGTTCTGGATTATTTCTAATTTTTGTCAGTCAGTCTTTGTCTGTGTTCGCTGTGTAATAGTACACTTTTGGTGTTGTTTTCTATGTAACGAAGAAAAAAAATAGTGGTGCGATAGCTCAGTTTGTAACGCACTCAAATCCCCACTGCATGATGCTTCACTGGCATGGGCTAAAAAAACCCAATGGAAGCGGTTCTGGAGAACATTTATTTCATTTTTCGTCACGTTGTGGCGTTTACGATGCTCGGGATGACGAAGTAACCTGACGACGAAACAAAATCTCCGTTGTTTGTCGTCGTCAACATAACAGAATAGACGGACGGATGGACGGAGAGGGCAAACCCTGCTTCGCGTTTTCAACTGCTGTTCCAATAAAACAAGGCCAGACAGTCAAGGCTCGGTTACAGCTGTTTTTCGCAATATAAAAAGCGTATTGAATTTGGGTGTAGAAAAACGAAGGTTGTTGTTTAGGGTTAGCCGCGGTTCGCAGCGCATCGAATTTTCGCCGTAGCAGATCGATCAAGCTGTGTTACTATTTGTGGATCGATCGTTTGCTTCTCACTGCTTTGAAACACGCAGATAGATTATTAGGGGCATTTTTCTTGTGCACACCTGCTATTTACTGTACTAAGCACTTAGTTCAAATAGGCATAAGCTTGAAATGTTGACAGCAGAAGATGGCAGGTACGCTGAACTGGCGTTCTTTTATCTGACGTTGTTTAATACAAGCTCCAATAAAATTATCAGCGGAATTTCAATATGCTCAGACGGGGGTGTCAGCCTGTATTATATTGATTTACCATTATAAAGACGTTACTCTATGCTCGAATATCTAGTTTATACCGACTTCTTGCAACAGAATACTTACTCCTTCGATTACAGTATATTACTGTAATTACGGTTACAGTATACTAGTGAAATTACTGTACGGTTCAGGTAGGGCTCATTATATGCAAAAATGGGATACGGATACGAACAACAAGCACATCACATAGCGACTTTGTATAAAAATAAATATCTGATAAAAATTTTTTCATTCCGAGCAAGAATGCTCCAAGCACTTTGATGCTTCAAAATGACCTCGACCTCGACGTTACCTCATCATACCGAACACCGTCATCGCCACAGGGTGAGTAAAAAATAGCCTTTTCCAGAACCGCTTCCATTTGGTTTCGAGGGCACGCCCGTGAAGCATTGTATGTGGTCTTCCTTTAGATACGCCACTGTTCAACAATGACGTTCCTGCAGAATTAAATACCCTATCCCAAATTCGCAGATTTGGTTACGCATTCGCAGAATTTGCTTAATTCCTTTCCCACTGAAAACTTTGTTCAGGGAGCTCAGATGCAAGAAGTAGCTTATTTATGGTCAACACGAGCACTGTTGACAACATTTTTGCAAGCACACTGCTAAATGTGAACCAGCAAATTACTCAAATTTTGCATTTATGAAAGCGTTTCACGTTTATCTAGAATTTGTGTATGAAATTAATCAAATTGTCATCCACCCGAATGTAACACAAGGCTACAAATAAAACTCAATACGTATTCCTCACAAAGAATTCGAAGTTGAAAAGATTCGTTCTGGTCCGAGATTTGAACCTGGGTGCAACGCCTAACCAGCATGGTTGCTCTGCCATCTGAGCTAAGGAGGAAACTAGCAGATTGCAATGAATAAATGGTGAACTTAACTGCAAGGTGGTAATGACTTTTAGTTTATTAATATATTAATAAAACAATAAATAAAGTACAGGTCAAATTCTGCGTTTACCTAGAGATTGTAAGGTGACGCATCCCGCAAAGTTTCAAAGGACAAAGATAACGCGGCTTTTTCACCATGAAAACGCACTTCGATTGGGTTATTTCTGCAAGTTTTCTAGCGCTTGCGCTCGTGAGAGAGCTAAGTTATGGTACACGCGCTTAGTAGTCTTAATTAACAGGGCGATGGTGATTGCGTGCAGTATACGGTACAATGAGCGTCTGCCGCCGGCTCGCAGTTTTTTTTATTTTTATGATAAAAATGAGTTCCAGAAACTTCTTTCCGAAGAACCACACTGACATTTAGGGTCACTAATATGTCGCCAAATTCCACTGTCATGCCACACACAAAAAAAAGGGAAAAGATTCACTATTTGCTTATAATATACGCACATTCACCAAACAGGGACGCCCACTGGAGTCCAAGTTAGCACCTATTGTTCAGGAAACAAAAGAGAATTACCTAACATCAGCGCTATCAGAACAGCTGAAAGAGGTCGGTCTCGAACGGTCCTTTTGTTTGAGTTAAACACTTGCAGTTCTGTAGCGCTACCGTATTTTGTGTTTAATGCGTCTTGCGTGAAGATTTTGATGACACATTACAAAAAGAGCATAACATGTAGCCAAGCCTAATCTAGACAATGAAGGCTCGAGCAAAGACGCACTAATTAGGTCTACGGAAGGGCGACCGCAGAGTTAACCTTTGGCTGTCTGCCAGTCTTTAATGAACTGTTCGCGACGCCGGCCTCGTGCGAAATATACCCACTTCGAAAATCGATACCGTAATCAATCTGTGCGCAGAATAATGAGTCTGAGAGAATAAGATTCGGAAATGGGATTGGAAGAATGGCCAAAGCACCTTATCGAGCAGATGGACTACAATAGAGTATCGATAATGCAGCAACGGGATTACCTGGTCATTTGACATCTAGAAACACGATAACCCAAAGCTTTACGAAAGGGACATTATACCTCCATATAACAAAACCTATACAAAAGGAACGTACCAGAGATTTAGCAAGCAAGTGACCCGAAAGACACAACATAAGCGAAAGTACACCACACGAGCCCAATGCTACAGCCTTTCGAAATGACTTCGTTGATCGACATCAGCCATTTCCACACCCGGGATTCATTACGGCAAAAGACGCAAAGTGAAGTTGCGATGTCTACTTTCAGAAGAGTGAGCGAAAAAAAAAGTGATAAATGTAGGAGCTCAGGAGCGACGGCATTGTTCCTATTAGGACTATAATGAGAAAGTCGTAAGTAACTTTTCCACGTTAATAAACTATGAACAGCTCGATTAATCCTCAGAAAGCAAAGTTCACGGTCCTTAGTTCACACAACAAACCTCGACCTAGCCTTCCACCAGTACACAGAGCGTCTTACACAATATTAGCATCCAATGAGTGCTCATTTTTAGGTATTCAGTTAGACTTATTTCTAAAGTTTAATTTGCAAGTCAGTTTCTTAAAAATTTAGACAGCTTATTGTATCAGGGTGCTTTTAAATGCCAGACATTACTTTCAAAAGCACACACTCCTGACATTGCATTAGCACTTTATTTATAGCCATTTATATTATTGTATCAGTTATTGCAGTCTTACAGATCGCTGTCATATTGCTCCATTGCAGCATACCGAAAATAACACTGTCCGAATCATGTTTTTTTTTTATTTGTACATACTACAACCTTAAGAGGGTTGCAGTCTGTCAGCCCCTTTCTTGAGTTAAGAGTAATCTATGCTACATAAAGGCGACAGCGTCTCCTAAGTATCACGTATTATAGAAAAAAACACGCTCTCACTTCAAATAAGGTTGCGTGGCAAAATTCGAACGCCCCATCGGATGTCCGTCGGATGCGACACTTTCTACCATTCAGTGTCTCGATGCATAAATGGATAAACCGCATAGTGTTCAATCTCATGGCATGTAGAATATGTTAAAATTATGTTTTTTTTTCAGCAGCCAGTATATCTTCTATACAGAAGTCTAGCTGCACACACGTAAGTCTCCACGATTGGTCGAAATGCATAGCTGTCAGGACCAGAGAAATAAGCCGAAGTGCATACTATAAAGGTTCTTTAGGTTATCATGTGATCTATATTTTCCATGCAAATGTAGTACATCTTTAGGAAACCATGCCAGTTGTGTTATGCAATGCTCGGACACATTTTTTTTTTCGGGATGATTTGCAGCATGACATGCGTTGCACAAATAATCAAATAAAAGCTTACAAATCCGACTCATGCCGGAGCTCTTTAATTCCTACTGTGAAGAGATAGGCTGTCAGTTTCACATGGAGGAGAGAACCGGTTTTTGTAGAAAAAGTATGCATCCATGGCGTCCACTTGTCGAGGTTTCCTGTATTTCAATCGGTGAGACAATGCTCAAATACTTCATCGTTCGTAACAATGCACTGGAAATCTTTGAAGAGATATTGCTGGATTACTCTAGACATATTGTCACGCCGTATAATAATTGTTTTGGGGTTCACGTGCATAAAAACAACCACAAAGAGGAGAAAGAGAGTTAGCTTGTAACTCGCGGCAAGAGAGGCACAATGCCTGCCGGCTACAGAAGAGAAAAATTACATAGAAACAAACAGTAAATGTTGGTGAAAAACCAAACACTGTCATACATATGAGCTCAGAATCAAACCCTCGATTGGGTGAACTTGCGTTCAGAAAGAGAAATGATACTTAAATATTGTTAAAAAGCAGCTAGCGCAATCATCATCGAAACGTACTTCGAGGGTCAAATGTATTCGCTTTGTTAAATACATGTCCCCCCGTACAATCCCGAGTAGTCAATGGCGCTCGTACGTTTTTAATAACAGGTGCGTAGGAGAAGTTGGAATCATAAGTGATGCCCGCTACTCCTTTTCGCCTACGTTAAAAAAACACAAGCGATTGGTCGGTTGAAGCCAAGCAAACGAGGGAGAATCAGTACACAGCAAGGACGTGCCGACCTAAACAAATCAAGATAAGAAACAAGCAACTAAACAAATTAACACGTGGGGAAGAGTATTAAAATAAAACGCGACATTAAAGGCACAGTGCACTAACACATATTTCATATAAAGCTCCAATTAGCCTATGGTACGTCGCTTTATACATACATGAACAGCACAACGAAAGATGAATGCTTTTCGAAAGCATTGTCGACTAAATGTGTTTGCCATTTGCTGTAGAGGACTTGCTTGCCACGATTCCAGTAATTTTTGCATTATAATAAGACTTGTCTAAACTTCCTAGGTTATACCCTGTACTGTTGACAAAACTGGTACAGATGCAGGTGTTTAGGGACTTATCATCACTATAGTGGGTTAAAGGCTGTTGCTACATTGCATAAGGTCTACGAAGTGTACATACTTGGGAAGCGAGATGAATGCCCATCAGTGAACTCTTCGTTGCAATTATCTTTGTTTCATGCAATTTCATATTCATGCCCTTATTTTCACATTATCATGAATGCCCGTATTTTTTGTTGCATAACATAAAAAAATGAAGCAGCCAGGGTGTTTTAGCCTTGACCTATCCGCATCAACCACAATCCAATCCAGCATAACATAAGATAACATGTAGCGTGGCAACGCACGGAATTTGCACAACAAGTATTGCAAAAAAAAGAACACAGCACAAAAAAGACAACGACATGAGTGGGCGACACGCACATAGCACTGGAGATATTGCAAACTAGAGTTAAAGCTAGAGCAGCTACTAGAGGCTTTGAAAGCTATTGAAACGTATTAAAACGACTTCAAAACGGTTTCACGGTGGGACCATGAGTTCTGAGCGTCATAGCTGAGCAAAATATAAGCACTTTGTGTTTTCAAAACCGGCAAGCAGAGTTATTCTTGCACAAAAACTTCGAGGCATCGAGTTCCCTATGGGTAGAGGATCATCCTGTGTTTCAGGCTGCAAGAGCAGACGGCAGTGAAAAGTACCGTTGTACCCACGCCACAACATATAAAGTGTATACAGTCGTACGTACAACAGATACTTTTCATATCAAGTGATTTCGAGCATTAGCAGAGAACTGCGAACAACTCAGGATAAGAGAAAGATGCAGCTGGGTAATGCATTATTCCCCCCCCCCCCCCTCCAGCATGATCTAGCCTGTCTGTCCTACGTCTACTAGTGACTTGGGGACTGGGAAATCCATAAGTGCCACAAGTCCCACGCCATGCCACAAAGTGTAGGCAACACTGAACACGCTTCCGCCCACGTTCGTATGGACGCGTGTGACGACAACTACTTCCGGCCAGAGGTGGCTCCCCAATGTCCCGCGATGGACGTTTCTTGCTTCGGTGTACCCCGGACGTCTAACGCTCACTTCTGCAATGCTTGCGTCATCTGAGGGTTGTCAGCAAAAAGCTCTTTATTACTATAGCACGCACAAAGACGTTCCTTATAGATGTTATGTTTGTATGTTTGTACACGACGATTCGTGCAAAAATACACCGCGATGCTCCAATCTAGACGTAAAGTGAAGGCCGAGCGAACTGAACTATCGCTGCAGGGGTGCCCCGTCCTTGCTATCGTTTTGTATGACTGCCGTATGTGCAAGTGATTGCTTGTTTTTTCAAGCGGTATAGGCTTGGCATGTAGCCCAGTCATGGCCGTTCTTGCCCCGCAGACTGTTCTTGCCCCTGAGACTGTTTTTTCTTTAAGACGTCTCCGGGTACAGCATTGTTTTGTTCTTACAACAGATTTTCCCTGGTGAAAAGTGGCGCTCATTAAGCGACCAGATTAAACATAGCGCCCCTATGCGTTTCGCCGCTGCAGAAACTGAGCCGCCACCAGATTCTTTTCCACAGAGGAAGCAATACGCAGAAATTTTGGCATTGCGCCAGCGAACAAGCCCAAGCGGAGAAAAATATGTAGACGCCACCTGGCACCGCTTTTCCTGCCATGTAAGCCGAGTACACAGTGAAAAGCTACTGGGAAATATGCACTTCGTGCTTTCTGTGGCGCGTAGGCAGTTGCGTAACCTTACGTGCATGTGGGCTTCGCAACGGGTTTACGCGTTATTCTTAGCGTTTGGGTGCCAAAACTGCGCTGGTCCTGTGCTCTTCCTTCTCGGTGTGTTTTTGGCGTTGTTATACGATTTTTCTTAATTTTTTGCATAGAAAGAAGTTATATGAAATAATATTTTATAGGATATCGCTTTAAACATAAGCTTGATGAACATTCATGATGGAAGAAAGCGCGAACAATTGTGGGCGTTGCTTTCGCTACCTGGCGACTATGCAAAGAGCAATCCTCTTTTACTGAAAATGTCTCGATATAATTCATGCTGGTGTACTCTTAACACTTCTTCTACTGGGAAATGTGCCTTTATACGACGCCTAATGGCGATGCCAAACATTAAAATAACAGTTTTATAAATACGATGCAAATCATCTGCTATCATGCGCTCTTGACTACTAACGAAGTGTTCCCCTTAAATGGGGCCGTTCACGTACCACCAAACCACTGCCGCGATGTACTGCTGCACACGTGCTGTAACGTTACGGAGTTCGCAATTTCGCATTCCCTGGTTATACTCTCTTGGAGTAGAAGGGGCACAATAATTTGATCTCTTGCGACTCCTTGATGTGTCCTCAATATGCCCCCCCCCCCCCCCCCTCCTTCAATATCTGATGACTTTCACCGATTCCAATGTTTCAAACTTCCCAAATATTCGGAAGAAAGCTTCGGCTCCAAGAACTGATATAACCTTCTGTGTATTTCTTTACGTCACGTTTCTTTCATTGACTGCAGTCGTTTTCTTCATTCCTTTGCTTAGACACTTGCAGAAAAAAAAAGCGGCGTTCCTGCACATGTTTATTTGTCCCAGTTGCTCCTGACGCTTGTTAGTGTGGTAAACATTTCTAACTTATATATATATATATATATATATATGAGGAGCCTTCGAAAGCTTAAGCACAGATTGTGCTGTCTGTATCGTAAACGAATCTGCAGTCTTCAGACAGTCGACACTGAACAAACTTACAGCACGTCCATTTCGAAGGTGCAAAATAAACTAGGGACACGTGCTGCAATCGGCAGTTGATGTCTCGGTCAGATATTTGGCTTTCTTCTTCTTAAGGTGAATATAAAATTGAAGATAAGCAAATGAGGCCTACGGCGCCATCGCGAAATCGCGAATAAATGCATGCCAAAATGACTGTCTTTGCAAAAAGTCGTATTATTACCCCCTTTTCAGAAAAGCCCTCAGTGAAAGATGTACAGTGAGCAACATGCCTCCATTTTATCGTGTACAACGCATAAATACCTCTTGAAGAACTTTCCAATAACCTTGGAAAAGTGTGAACACTTTAAATTTGAGAACAATCATTTGAAAGCGCCGACTACGCATGAAATACTACGTTATATGATTAAGTTTCTTCAAAGGGAGTGAGAGCAAGAGGTGCATACTTTTTAACGAAGTTTCCCGAAACAGCACCCCTTTATTTGCGCTACGCATTTGTAGTTCTCGTGTTAAACTGGTTCTTCATTCCGGAAACAGTTCTCGCTAATATCAGGGAAAAAAAGAAGTGGGACGATGGAATTCAGCCATTTACGTACCGATTTTCTTATCAAATGCGATTATTCAAAGGTAATAAATAATAACACGCTAAGATGTGAACGAATAACTTGTGCCAATGTTTTGTGCATGGGCATTCGGTACGCGTAATCCCGGTTGGATAGTGCTTCTGACAGGGACAAGCACATGTAAGGGACATGAAAATTGTGGTGAGCATTCTATGTAAAATATTACAATTAAAACAATAAAGTACGCCCTGCCTGCTGGACCTAACTATTGCGCGCTGACATGTAAGGGACAGATGCTTCACCACACGGAGCCTTTCTGTTCTGCAATGTAGTGGGGGGGGGGGGGGGTACTTGGAACGATATGTGCGAGCCAATTGACCGCCACCGACGTATGCTACAGCGGCGCTTGAGACATGGCTGGCAAAAAGGTGGTGACTGCGTTCACAGGGTATTTTGTTGCAGAAAGAAACCAAAAAGCACATGTCAAGAACAGAAAACATCAAAGAAGTTCTGGGGCCCTAACAATAACAATGTTACGAAGCCAGCAAGGCCTCAACCTTAAGGCGCTGTCGGGGATGATGTGCTTTTATCATCCGCGGGAAAATACTATACAAATTTGTGACTGGAGTCGGAATGTTTCAGCGTTTCACCAAGCGCTCCTTTCTTTTGCACCCCCGTTATTATTGATGCTTTTCCAAAGCAAATACACTCCGACCAGCCGATCTCACAATTCGCTAAGTTCATGCTTTTCGGTCTTGGACAATACGCCAAGGGGCGAACTGTCGATTATGAGACTGACCTCTCCGCGGATGCGGAAAGAATTGCCTCCGGCGATGTTCCGGATAGGGAATGGGCGCTTGATGCCACGAATATGGTTTGCTTGAGGGAGCTAAAAAAAAACTTCTGACTTGTGCAAAGTGGCTCTTTTGACCCGGAATATATGACGAGTTACGGAAGTGCTCGGAGATTGGAAAACCTGTGCGTCTCTAAAGCAACAATGGCGTTCCCTGCCAAAGGTAACGACAGCAACGCATCGCGCTATGTCAGCCGTTGTTGTTCTATAAATGTAAATATCTTGCTACAAAAGGAGACTCAAGAAGAAAGGGTATGTCCCGACTGCTTTCGGACAGAGTCGGAAATTTTACTCTGCTTACCCACATGTAGAATAAACCGTACAGGCTGCATATTTCGCAAGGTATATTCTAAAGGGGGCTGTTCTGTCTTTTATTCCAGTTGGTGTCACCTTTCAGTGCCCCACAAATGATATTCCTTAGCAATATCGAAGGTTATTTTTTATCGCATGCTTTTTCCTGAGAAACGCACTGTCACCTAAAAGCAAATGTCCACGCACACAGTCATTCAAGGAAAACTGAAAAGTGTACTATTATAGCTGCAATGCAGTTGTAAAACAACACAGCATTAGAAAAGAAATATAGACGTGGCAGTACCGGTTTATGTTTCATCAGTGGCCACTTATTCACCGACACCATTCGAGTTCTATTTTAATGGAACAGCGTCTGTTCCACTCGGTCGATCAAAAACAAAACAAAACAATGTACATATGCGAGTCATCACCACCTGGTTAAGTCGTTTATTTTCTGTGGGCGGACTATTTGGCGCGACCGCAGTAGCAGCACTCAGCAGCCATGTTCAACGAAGTCGAGAAAGGTTCGCTAAGAAAGCTTCGCATTAATAAATCTGCGGATCCCCCACGCTGCCGGAATCGGTTTAAGCGAAACTTCTAATCACGGTTATGAAGAACGCTGCTTCTGCTTAGCGATCATAATGAAGTTATAGGCCACTCCACGCAGTTGGACATATTTGCATTGAAAACCACCAGAATCAGCGAACTTCTTGCGCACCGTCATGAATACGCCAGTCACGACGACGACAGAACGATCACAACGGCCTGATAACGACTATTAGGACATCGCAACGACAACAATAGAATGGCGGCGGTGCATGACGATAATTGCATAACTGCACTGAAATCGACTATGGTAAAATGAATATGACGGGACGAGATAGCCGGCACGACAACGATGCAATGATGTCAATAGCATGACGACGACAATGTGATGGTGAAAAAGCGCGACGATCATGAGGTGATGACACGGGAAGGACGACGAGGATGTGATGATGATGGCATGACGTCAATGGGATGACAACGCTAGAGTGACGACATTGGTATGATGACGACGGCATGATGCGGTTGCTGGAGCGATGCCGATCGCATGAAGATAAATGCATTACCATGACGACGCTACAATGACGACAATAGTGTGACGACAGTCGGGCTGACTGTTAGAAGGCGATAACCAAGTGTCCACGAAGGTATGACGACGACTGGGTATGACGACGATGCAGTGATAAGAGTAGTATTACCACTACGAAATGACGACCACGATATGCTGATGGCAGCTTGACGACCACTTCGTGACGAACCTGGAGTGACGATGAGCGTAGCACGATAACAGTGTGACGCCAACATGACGCTAATATGATAAGGGTGTTTACTGTATGATGACGATGGGGCACGGCGACAACAATGTGACAAAGCGAATGACGGATTTATAATGACTGGGCTAGAATGACGACCATGCATTGACGACCATAAGGTCATGATGCTATTATGACAACGTAGTACGATGACGACGCCATGCCAACAATGTTATGGCGGCGACTGTATGTTGACGGAGGTGTGTCAACGACAGCATGACGACAATGGTATGATGAATCTGTAATGACGAAGACGCGATGACGATGATTGCTTGACAAGAAAGCAAAATGACAACTACGGAAGGACCTTGACGGCACAACGACGATGAAAAAAAAAAAGACCACGGAATGACGATGAGGGCATGATAACGACGACGTGTTGGTGTTGGAGCCAAAGCCCTTGTCACGTGCATCGACTGTCGCCATGGGGCGCGTCAATTCGCAATGCTATTTGGTGTATTGGTCCAGCATGAGCCAATCGTTCAAGGTTGTAGCTATAGGAGCCAGCACCGATGACAATCGTGTGACGACGATGGCGTAATTACAACGTTCAGTAATACCCATGCATTAGGAAGGAGTTGCTTCAGTTCGCAAGATTATCCGGTGGTAGTTTGCACTACGTCCATTACTGGTCAATGTCCAAGGCTGTAGCCAAAGGAGCCAGCATGGATTCGAACAGTGTGATGACCACAGTGTGGTGACGACACTGAAATGACCACGACGCCATGAGTGCGACTCCGTGAGAGCGGCGTATTGACGACAGCATGATGGTGACGCAACGACAATTGTCGGGGTAGAGCTCACGTCCGCACTTACGTGGATCGCCTGCCAGTGCGGGATGCCTCGATTTGGGCTACGGGGTGATCATCTTTGAGTTTTCTAAATTTAAAAAAAAATCGCCGGTAACAGATAGCATAACTTTCTTTCTTGAGCTCGATTATTCGAAAAGGCGGACATTACGAGCACGATAAATCGAAACACATTTTCAACTAATTACCAAAAATGCACTAATAACCTTCCCGATTTCCAGGGCGACGAAGACTGCATGGCGTTTCATTTCCTGTGCCAACTTATGCGCTTCCATCTTTGAGCAAACTGCGCAGTATGAATTATAAGGGGTTAACGAACAAAAAGCCGCACGCCTAGATAGATATGATGAGTCTGCTGGTGTCTATTGCGATACAGAATAGTGTTCTCAAATACCTCGCGCACCCGGTATATACAAGCTGGCGTCATTGTGGAAATTCCAAGTGGACAAGCCTTGAAATCTGCAATTTGCTAATTACATCATGTGGTATAAATTATTTCATTTGAAATTGATTAGTGAACGTTTTTTTAAATAATTGAATAAGCGTTTCGAGTTTTCGTCGGACTAACGTCCGGTTCCCCGTATACTCCATGTTATGTACTAGGATTATCTATAACCGGCAATATTTCAACATCGAGAAAACTTAGAAAATAAACACCTTCTATGTCCGGTGCATGTTGGCAATGTCCGGTACCTGTTAATCATCCAACGTTGTAGCTAGGAGCCAGCAAGGATGCCAGCAGTATGGCGACAACACCGTAATGACAGCATTCATTTCGGCAGGACTCACGTTATCAGCTAGTGCTACTCCAAAAGACAGCAACCTGCTGCCTGGAGCAGCGGGAAGGTTGAAGAAAAAAAACCACCGAAACTATTGTTTCAATGCAGCGCAGCCTTTTGAATTGCCATACGCGCCACGACCCTACTTATCCTGCACCCATCATCAAAGGGGAAGTTTTTCCTGCCAGGTGTAACCTAAGGAAAAAAATAACTTTAGGAAAAGAGGCACGTGCCAGAAGCGACTTCTAAGCGCGCACAACTCGAAAAATGCTTCCACGCCGGACGCGGCGACATTTGTTCGTCGGCACAGCTATAGCGTGTGCTCGGGAACCGCGAGACAGCCCCCAGACGCCCCTGTTAACGACAGCCCACACCGTCGCGCGGCTGAGTGCACTCTGATGTATCCGCCCTCGGATATTGGATTTCGGTACACGCTGGGTGGCGCAGTGAGGGCGTTGGAATCGTCGGGTTGTAGGGCGAAGAAAAAAAAGGGGAGGAGGTAGCGAAGCGTGAGCGCGGTGCGCGCGCACATTCCCGTGAAACGGGGAATCGCCATCATTCTTCGCTGTCACGCGACGCGCCAGAGGAGACGGCGGAGTCGAGCGCTTTCGCTTGCCGTCCCGCCTTCCAGGATGTCCGCTTTACGAGGTCTTATATGCCTGAACACCGATCGGGTAAAGTGTACGTGGACCAGAATGTCGAGACAAAACATGGCAGCGAGAAAGACATGTATATGCTTATTTGTGTTATTTACTTGCTCTCGACACTTCGTCGTTTTGCTCCCCGGCGAAAAAAAAAAAAAACACGAAAAGTACGGGTATAACGTCCCCGTAGCATTTAACTTGGTTCATTTGCTATACCGCCGCGACAAAACGAACATACATCATACACTAATATAAATTTACATAGTCAGGTAATTTCATTGTAGAAGCAGAAATAATATACCACTTTAGCGACAAATACGCAATGAAAAATAAATGCCTTTTTTATATGTAGGCAACACTAAGTGAAAACCAAATCATGAGCTATTCGACTCTGTGAATGTGGAGGACCAGCATGTGTTTAGCACACGACACAGAGGTGACAAAGAATTTTGAATAAAGGTACGAACTCATTTGTTGCCTTGATGGGTGTTCATCGTGATCAAATGTGCGAACGCACATTTATTGCCTTGATCAGTGGCCATCATTTGTGTTGATCAGTGGGTCATTACTTTTTGGTGGTGATAGTGGTGACGATGGCGTTGTGGTTGCTATGGTACAGACTGATCGGTTCAAGTACAACGTTGGACAAATCCTTAGCCAGACTTTCAAGCTATGCACGCCCAATGGCTCATGCTCAATGGTTTAGGGGGGGGGGGGGGGGAGGGGTGACGACTACCGCCATCTCGGAGCACCGGAGTAAAGTAGCCGCGCACGTGATTGGAGCAAAGCCGATTGGAGCGCTGCTGCCCTGAGGAGCCGGCGGAAAGGAGGCACGCATGACATTTCGATGGTACCCCCCACTGGCGCAAACTAGACACAAGGTAAATATACCTGGTAGCGAAGCTTCTATAGGAGCCCATACGTTCAAAACATGGCGATTCATCTGCTGTTCATGGGGCTTAGCGCCATCTGTATGTGGTGGGAACACTTCTGGCGGAAGAAAAAATAATGAGACGCCATATCCGTTAAAATCAAAAGGGTCATTTTGTTTTGGAGGGCTCGAAATTTGTTTTGTTGGTCTGCCTTTGGAGCTATATATTCAAATGCTCCGCCATTCGACTTGATGGGCGTTTCGAGCTTTCAGCACGGAAAGTGATGCAGGAAAAGGCCAGCCGTACGGTCGTCGGAATCGCACCGTTGCAGAGAACATACTTTCGTTCGAGGCCGACGAAAGCATTAGGTGTAGTGGGCTGATCCTATCGTCGGATGCCTAGCCCGTCGACCAGCGCAGTCGCACAAAAACAACCACACAATTATCTGGCGGTCGTAACTCACTACTTTTGACTGAACAGGTTAAGAAGCGGTGAAGGTAGTCGCGTCACCAAATTCAGACAAACTTCGGCAAGCAAAAAAGCACAACATATCAGTGGGGCGTACTTCAACAGATGAACTTTACGAGCGCGCCTTTCTGCACATTTCAAGACGTGCATTGCATTGCGAGTGATAACGGCGTCAACGCCCCCTGTAACGATGGGCGCTGAAAAGAAGTGTACTTAATAATAAATTAAATGAACTTGTACTTTCGTAACTCGTCACGAATATATGAAATTGAACATGAATATTATTTTTGTTGAATCAATCTAACTGTGTCTCACTTGAATTAAAAACGCTTTTTTCTTTCCCAATGTTTGTTCCCTCCAAACATAGTCGCGCTTCAATCGCCGATCCCATAACCCTCTTGCTGATGTCGGTAACAATTTGTACTGAACCACTTTTCGCCCGAAGCTTCGCGACCTATGTGGATCGACCTTGCTAGACACGCCTGACGGTACCCGCCACCCTAGGAGGGCGGAAGGAAATTAGGCCCGCACGGGCTTGGAACGATGAGAAAGGGAGGGCGCTCAGGTTTTGCTCACGCACATGAAAATTGCATGAGACTAGCCATAAACAGCTTAGCTGTAAAAAAAAACAATTGAAAAACGAAGGATGTGCAGTGTATGCTCAATCATTCCACATTATTCTGCAACACAATTGTTCTGATACAGTCTCTGCCTTATGCGTCCGCATCCTCCAGTATATCGACCATGTTTGTTATCACGTGATGGCCCCGGCATGACTGGCCTTGGGTTAAAGGCCAGCAAAGCCGCCGTACAACTGTAGGCATGTGGTGACGCGGTGCTGCAAGCGCCATTGTTTCGGGTCCACCAATGGACAGCGGTTAGATTGACGACGCAAAGCTTCGGCCCATCGTTCAACGAACATGTAAGCGAACCATTCTTTATCATTTTAACATGGTATGTGCTCGCACTGGCACGCTCGGGCACTGTGTCATCGTGCATGCGCATCCCTACTTCGCCCCGAGCGATTCAAGCTTGCAAGCTTCTTGTGCGCCGTTCAGGTCAGCTTGTCACTTCGTTTTTTTTTTTATTGGTATTGTGCCTAGTCGGGTGCACTTAAGCCACGTCTGTTTGAAGTGGTTGCCCAGCCTCTCGCACTTTGCTTGGCGGCCTCGAATGTGTATGCTTCAGCGCCGAGTGAAAAATAGTGTCCGCTTGCGTGTTGTCATGTCGCCCGCTGGTATTTTAGCTGCCCACGTATGTTAAGGTAATCGTTTCCCTTGTAATGGCACAGTGATCTCTGCTGAATACACCAGTGCGGTGGGGACGCAATACTTTCACGTAGTTGACTCCAGAGCTGCAGATTGTTTTTGTTAGTCGCACTAACTGGATGGCCCCAAATGGGTGTTATTTCATAGTAAAACCTTTTTTACACGGGAATTTTCGATCGCGATCGAGTCGATCCAGAGAAGGTGCACAGCCACTTTCAATCATGATCGCGTCTCGATCCGAACACAGTCGGTCGCGATCCGCGCGTCGTGATCGAACAGGCCGATTGCGATCAGAGACCGACGTAAGCATCTGCCAGCTCTGTATGTTTGAAAAAGAGGCTTTAGCTTGAAAGCGATCTGCTTTGGAGGCACACTCTAGGACGGCCGACGGCTCGTAGCTTCCAGTGGGCATTGCTCTCCCCCCTCAGTTTGCGTTGAAGCTGTCACTTCGCTCGCTGCTGCTGCCGCTATTCCTCACGATAGCACTTTGGCAATGAGTGTCCATGGTCATCGAGTGTCAAGTGTTCACGTTTGCTTGTGCGCGCTGACACCACGCTAGCTGATATACTTACTAAGCGAATGTTTACAAGGGGCCAGTTTACTCCGGCGGCTGCACCGTATGGCGCGGCCATGCGAGCCCTGTCTTGAATACGATCTGCAATGCCGACAGGGTAGGCGTTTAGGCACACCGAGGGCCGATTAGCGTCGTGCGCGCTAAAGCACACATTGCTTGCGCGTTAACCGCGTTCACGAAGTGAAACGTCACTGCCAAAGTTTTTTGCTGCCCTCACCCCTTTGTCTGTTTTGCGCTAGATTTTCTTCCTAAGCATAATGAAACAACTAGCCCAGCAACAAGCTTCTTTCAATAAACCCGTGTGTCCCGATATATAATTAAGAAATACTGTTTGTCAAAGGTGCATGGCACAGTCTTTCTTATTGACGAGAGAGATTAGTAATTGTTTAATATTTTGCGCTATCGCTGGGCTTTATGATTAACCATTTCCGGGAGGCTACTGCTCACCACCTTATAGGTCTCTTTCTCCTGAACCTTTCGATGGCTCGTTTATAAACGACAAAAACACGCCCGACATGATTTTATTATAGTTTCCGCATTTTGCCACAAGGATTTGTCAGAAAATGATTACAGAGATATTTCTCTTTTTTTTTCTTCTTGCTTCAGAGCAAATGTTCCTTTGATATTTTAGATGTAATTTGCGCCACGTTATTTGATGCGGTCACAAGTGTGTTATTTTTTTCTGCACTGCTTAGATTACTCCTTGTCAATGCGTGTTATGCTTGTTTTCGCTGACTCGGCTTCATCGAACCTTTCCCTATGACACCCTTTCTTCACTGCTCACCAACAATCCGAGTTATCCGAGTGTCTATTCGCCATGTGTGGGATACTGTGTTTATTCGTTCTGAAAGTTTTTTTTTTTTTGTATACGAACGGCTTTGGGGTCTCGCTCTGTCTCCATAGTAACAAACGTGCTGCATGCGATTATGCGAACAGAGAAAAATAATCACAAAATAATCAAAATTGCCTGGGATTTCACCGGATTATCAGCTTGCGATGGCGGAACCATTTTCATATTTGCGCCCTTTATTCCCACTACGGCACTGAGAAGATACTTTAGACATGAAAGAATCGCAGAGAGCTGCAATTGGAGAAGTATGGCAGGGGCCTTTGCCCTGCAGTGAGCGTAACCAGGCTGATTTTGATGATGACGATGATGATGATGATGACACCCAGAATAAGTGGATGGGCGAGAGGCTCCACCAAGCGTTATCTCGTGTACTGCAACTGACGATGACCAGACATATTCAATATGCGTCTCTAGAATCGAGGAGCTGTGCTACACCAACCGTGGAAGCAAGTAGAGGCGATTTCAACACTCCTGAAGCGACGGCACGCGCGAGTACTTCGTGCCTGGGCGACTGCTTTTCAGGCGAAATTTAATGCATTGAGATCTCTGCTACTCTTTCTCAGCGTATTTTAAATCATGGGCAATATTCTTACCTTGTCACTGCTACGACGCCAGATCACACGAGTTTTAGGGGGCCCCTAAATCACGCTGAACTGTTTGGCGACCGAGCGGTTTCCCTTTCGCCTTCTGTGCTGTGCTAAAGGCTCTCCTCGCCGACACATATTGCAATAGGAGGCATGTCACGTCGGGCCTCTTTTTTTTCTGGTGGAAAGCACCATCAGCGTGGGATTATAAGTACTCCTTTCTTTTTGGCTACAAGCGGCTGACGCCCACACGCCGTCCAAAGAACGCGAGGTAAAATCAGTCGATTGCGCAGGACATATGAGGGAATCGACAAGAAAAGAAGGCCCCGTGACTACAGCGTCTACAGCGCAGCGACTTGCCGGCTGACAGATCGCAACTGACACCTGCCGTAAATGGAACAGTCTAGAGTTCTTAGCCCCGTGACGTCAAGAGCATCACCCTGTTGATGTCGCGACATCTTAAGGGGCCAATAAAGCCGGAGAAGATAGTTTGAAGTTTTTCTTTATGTTTATGTACGCAGGGGATTTGCCGCACTGTGTAGCTTTGCCATGTTCACGAAGGATGATTATCAGGAAATTCTGCACAGCATACACGTGTTTATCCTTTTGTAGATAAACGACCGAGGGGGGGTTGAGGCACCTTAAGGAAACAATGAGCACTAATAGCTTGCTACAATTTATTTTGCAACGTAAGTAACAAAAAGCAAACCTGCTTGATTTAGGGGACTATTCTGCAAACACTATCGTCTGGCAGGTGAATGCTATGCGTTATCTGCTATATTATCTGCTTTGGCACGAGAGCTACTTCTAGGTTTTTCGTGTCAGGCTGCGATTATGCACGCTGTTTGCAATGATGTTACTAAAGTAGGGTAGGTTGGTTTCGAAAACTCACTACACCGCCACTAGTTGGGCAAGCTGCCTTGAAGAAAAGCTAGTTTTACAAATATGAAAAGGGTCTGGTGTGTCACTAAACGCATTTGTTCTTCCGTATTTATTTGGTTTTTTTAATGTAGTCATTAGCCCCTTTGAAAGATAAATTTATGTTCGAGAATATATGGTATTATATTCGTGTTCTTTCTTTTTTCAAGTGTACATTTGTTGGTGCTTGTTGCAGACTATACAAAAGGGTAGTCTGTTTGATTTTCGGGGGAGACAACGGACGACCTCTTACAGGCCGAGGAGAATTCTACAGTGCTTGACCTAAGCAGTCGCGTGGAGGCTTGAAAAGTGGTAATTACCAAAGTGTCACTTTCTTCCTCATATGTTTATCAGAGAATCAACCTTGCGTTAAGGAGCCAGCGGCGTTGGGACAAGTAACGGCAACAACGCAGTTCATTCCGGCTGTCACGAAAAGTTTTCACAGTTCGCTCAGCGAACCGTTCAGGCGCCTTTGTAGCCGAACAAACGAGTTCGGGTTCAGTGTGGAAATTCTCGATCCCTGTAAACACCTCGTGTGCCGCTGTGTTGATACAGCTGCCATCTTTTCGCGTCTCAGCTCATTTCATCAGCGTCCTGCATGTGATTAACGTTGCATAAGCCTTATTTTCTTCTCCCTGACACGTAATTTATTTGACAATCCGTGATATCTCGGTAGTCTCTGCGCTCGCCGCGAAAAAGCTACTGTCGACCATTGCGGGACTGGTGTAATAACAGTAGCACTGAGATTGACGGACATGTGCGTCGAAATTTCTTCTGCAAGATACCCACGTGATAGTGAGCTACTGCGACTATAAATCGGTGCAGACTAGAGAATAAACAGTGGCCTCATTCTGTTTGACGCGCCGAAGTGGCATGAAATGTTCCACTTAATTATGCATCAGTAACAAAGTACTTGTAATGCATTTTTATATAGTCTGTCAAAACTGACTTATTCAAAGTTTAATGGTGTGTAATAACTCTCTTGACCGATTAACATTGCATAATATTGTCGCCTTCCCTATTCTTAG
Source organism: Dermacentor albipictus (assembly GCF_038994185.2). Lineage (NCBI taxonomy): Eukaryota > Metazoa > Arthropoda > Arachnida > Ixodida > Ixodidae > Dermacentor > Dermacentor albipictus. Next base: position 51,630,281 of record NC_091829.1, read on the forward strand.
TGTAATGCCACGAAAGGCACGAAATAAATGTATACTCTCTTTGTGTAATTATTCCAAGATATGAAAAAGAACATGAGGTTGCTTGAAGCATGTTCTACCGTTGTGTCTGTAGAAGTGTCTGTGGAAAAACGTTTATATTTGTGAAGTGTAGCAGGCCGGCAGGGGTGTGCGAATATTTGAAACTTTCGAATATGGAATTGAATAGTTAATATTGGTAAATGTGGATATTTTACGATTATTTTTCGAATGATTCAGAGAGCTCTTCCCAATCAAGCATAAAATTAGAACAAAATAGATACGCAACATTTCCACCCCCACGGTCGTAGTACAGGCATGAAACGTGAGAACTCTCGTAGTGTAGAAGGCTGCGTTGCTTAGGTAGCCACACTTTTCAGACAATACAGTGATTTGCAAGTGGAAACAATGAGTTAGACGAGAACTAAGAACGAGATCGGCAACACAGCATAAGTTTTGTCGAGCTTCGTCTGAACGCCAAGTAGCCCTACGTCGATCCCTTAAACAGCAATAATTTGCACAACAGGAAGAGTCCTGTGCACGCGAAGGAACTGTTTGTTTGCTCCTAATACTCCATATGTGCTTTTAATGAACGACCATTCATAACGTGCTATGTAAAGAAGGAGACGTGCTAACTTTAAGAATTCTAGGATTTGAACATCGTTTTATATTATTTATGATAACGGCAGTTTATTATTTGAAAACTATTCAAAGACTATTTAATATTTGATTCGATTCGACTTGCTTAATTCTGGAACTATTTGTCTCGTGTTCGATTTGTTCTCAAACACCCTTAGAATCCAGTCACTTTGTAGAGACGGTATGCGAGAACTTAGAAGAGCATGGTTCAAGAGAGGGGAACTTTGGGCCAGTTGGTCCGACATGTTTGAAGAAGAAAATAACCGCGACTTCAGACGGGGCACAAGACGTAAGACGGGACGTAAGCCGTAAGAACGTGTATGTGTGCGTGAGTGCGCTCGCGTGCGTGCGCGTGTATGTGTGTGTGCGCGCGTGTGTGCGTGCATATAGTGCAACTGGCGGTGCTCTGCTCCGGACCACCGTCAGTTGCACTTCGCTCCTCGAAGATGCAGGAGGAGTGCCGTGTGAGCTCCGGAACAACACTTCACAACGTGGGGAAACCGGTTCAAATCATGGATCCAGGACCTCACAGAGGTTCTACGTAATGCTAAAGTATTTATCTCGCATTTACCACTTAATCGCAGCTTAATTTCTTATATTATTATTCTTCTTCCACTTCGTAGACAATTTATTAGTAAACCATTCACACACACACACACACGCGCACGCACACGCACACGCACACGCAAACGCACTCACACGCACGCAAACGCACGCACACGCACGCACACGCACACACACGCACGCACACGCACATACGCAGGCATGCGCGCACGCACGCATGCGCACACACACATACGCAGGCACGCACGCACGCACACAAAGCAACACAAGCCTACCATTGTCAAAGACGGCCTCTTTCGTTGATATTGATGCAGAACAACCACAAATGAAGGCCGGTTCAGCGTAGTTGTGGCGAAGTCGACCATTTGTCGATTGCTAGTCGATTGCCGTCTTGGACATGTTTGGATTAAGTATAAGTACATCTTGAAGTTAAGCTTGCAGCTGAGTGTAACGTAAGAATGCTTGCGTATACGCTGCATGTAAAATGCGCATGTTTTAATCGAACCGGTAATTCCTCTGACATCGGGAAAAAAAGGCATATAATAGATGTTATTTCAGGGCCTTCCCATCTCCTTAAAAACTGTAGTTCTTTCTTTTACCTCAATAGCTCATTTCTGTGAAGTCTGTTCCAAATAGTGGATATCAAAAGAAAAGAATGATTCAGGGAAAGACGGAGGCTTCAAGTGACTAAGAGTGGTGGATGAAGAAAGGTTGCTGGAGCCAGCATTCCGAAAAAGATTTCGGAGTGGTCATGAAGTCAAAAGTCCCTTTATAGTTGATTACCGACGGTAATGCCGAATCAAGCTAAAAAATTGGTACTGTGGACCTCAAATCTATCCACGGCTATCGATGTAGGAGCAGAACACGGCAGAGAAAAAAAGTGATAACTCTTAATTGCCGAGCTTCGTGGCAGCTGCATAGGTTATAAATGACGCTACAATTGATGACACTTTCATTAACGAAATTTTCCTCATTAACTTTTGACTACTGACTTCAGAAGGCATGTCGTAACTGTGAAGTACTTGGGCAGTGGTTCAGTAAGCCGTCTCTCTCGCATAACATCATACAAGAGGTTGAACGGACGTCGTCAAACTTTTAAGTGCAAAGAAAGCGGAGATTCTATACCCCTTACAATTGACCTTCACTGTCCTCCACATCTAAAAAAAGAAAAACGCGTGGTCAGTTTCAGGAAATCTTTCGTTGATTTCGTCACACGGCTCCGCAGTCGGCGTAAAAACTTGTCAAACGAGGGCGCACAGGGCAGGCCAAATGCACTAATGGACACACGTTGGCAGAGGCAGAGGTCACGTCTTTCGTAACTACTACAAGGATCCTGTTCCCCCCTTTTTAGTTGTTTAATTTTTTGCTGGGCAGTGCCATGGCGCTCTATGACCATTTCTGGCCCTTGCGCTAAAGAAAAAGATATCCATTCATTTTATTTTTGTGACCCGCCGTGGTTGCTCAGTGGCTATGGTGTTGGGCTGCTGAGCACGAGGTCGCGGGATCGAATCCCGGCCACGGCGGCCGCATTTCGATGGGGGCGAAATGCGAAAACACCCGTGTGCTTAGATTTAGGCGCACGTTAAAGAACCCCAGGTGGTCAAAATTTCCGGAGTCCTCCACTACGGCGTGCCTCATAATCAGAAAGTGGTTTTGGCACGTAAAACCCCAAATATTATTATTATTATTTATTTTTGTGCTTTCTAGTTGTTTTTGCTGTTGTTGAGGAGGGAGCAGTTTGCTACCGGTCCCTCCTGCAGTTTGTTGGTCGCTGTACAGGATCAGAACTTTAGCTGGTGTATAACTACAGATAACAGATACGTTATCTATCGTTATCGTACGTATACGTTATCGATAACGTATACGTTATCGTACGTATATAACTACAAATACGTTTTACGAAAGTGCAGCGCTGTGATTGTTCATGCGCTACATGAAAAAAAAGGAATGAACGCACTAAAATGCCAAAGAACTTTTTTGCGCCATACAGTGCACGTATGCTGGACACTAAAACAAATTACTCTGGCTTCTTTCAACAACCTTAAAGTTAATAAAAGAAAAAGAAGGTGGAGAATGCGAAACGGCATCTGGTATCTTTGAAACATATTGCGTAGGCTGAGCAGTCGTCGAATAGGATTGAGAAGAGATACACTCCTAATGATATATCGTATGTACGTTCGCCCTGTATTAGAATTTGGTTGCGTGCTCTTCTCTGGAGCTCCAGCCTACATGTCCCGTCCTCTAATCCTCTTAGAAAGAGAAGCATTACGTCTGTGTTTAGGTCTTCCTAAATTTGTTGCAAATTCTATTCTTTATCTAGAATCCCGTGTTCCGCCACTTTCGTGCAGGTTCCGGCTTTTGATGGTGCAGACATTCTTAAGGATTTACGAATCACCACTGCGTCATTCCCAAATAATCTTTATTTCACAACCTGCGTTGTTTTTCGGTGTCATCTGGCCGCGACTACATAACCGGCAAATTATATTCGTGCAAAAATTACTTGACTCTTTGGGCGTGCGCATATGCGATGTTCTTCCAATTACCGACAGAGCTGTTGCCACAGATATTCAGTTTGATGAAATCTTTCCTAATAATGCAAAATTACGGCCACACCGTATTCTAGACGGTATATTACAAGACCACCTGAAAAACCTTCCAACAAACGTTGTAATTGCTACAGATGCTTCACAATGTGAAGAAAAGTCAGGTGTAGGAATATTTCCCCCGATTCTCGATTGGACATTTTCTCTTCGGCTGCCAGATTTCATACCGATTTTTTTAGCCGAATTCATGGCCGTGGTGCTGGCATTACGCAAATTAGGAACATCAATTACGTCAGCCGTGATAGTTACTGATTCTTTATCATTGTGCTCATCCCTTACTGCTTCTAGTGATTCTCGATTGATGAGGACATTTCAATCATTGGTACCTGGTTACTTGAGAAGCGTGCGTTTGATTTGGGTGCCCGGCCATAAAGGACTAATCATTAATGAAATTGCAGACTCTCTAGCCAAGGCATCGATAAGTGGCCCGATTCTTCCTTGCTGCCCTTTGGCTGCTTATGTAACTGCAGCTAGATTTCGCAGGAGTATCATTATACAGTCAGTATCAGGCTCCGCAATTACTAACTCTGTGTATTACAGACATCTCCTGCACCCATGGAACAGAGATTTTTGCCGAACACGGAAAATTGAAGTGTCCATCACGAAGCTGCGCTGCCGTATACCTGCATTGAACTTCTACCTCCACAAGTCTGGTCTGGTCCCTTCACCATTATGCTCATTCTGTGGCGAAGCGGAGACAATCGACCATTTCTTGTTGTCTTGCAGACGTTTTTCTATTATAAGAAAACGACTACTCGAAATCCTGCTTCGCTCTATCGGTCTGACTTTATCAGTGCCTGTGATCCTATCTTTTGGAGCCTCCATTGTTGGGTTCAGCAACAGAAATGTTTGCTTGGCGATCCAAAATTACCTCATTGAAACTAATCGATTTCCATGTTAGATTGATCGTTCTCCCTCCCAACCATGACTTTCTTTTATTTCTTATCTTTTAATTATTATTATTGTGAATATTATTATTATCTTATACCCGGTTTTCATCTGATTATTTCCTTTTTTCTCCAAACACAAAACGTTTACTTTTAAACTCACACGCCCAAATTGTTAACTCCCTTGTTATCATTATTATTTTAGGCACCTAATTAAACCGCCCGATTCTTGGCCAATCCCCCACTGTGGGTATGTGCCACGGCCACTCAGGACAACAACAACAACAACATCTTTGAAACGTTATTCTCAGGCACAGCGCATTGAGCGCGTTTATTATCGGAATCGATTACTTCCGGCTTGAGTGCGCCAATGATTTCGAATAGCATGACCTTCGATTAGTATTTAGTCGCACTGTGAACGTTATGAATTGGTGGGGAGTAGCAAGCCGGCGATGAGATTTTCTTGCCGACTTTCTTGCCGATTTTCTCCGTCTGACCAAATACGCTGATTGTTTTCTTTTTTGTGTCTGTTCGTTTCCTTTTCTTTTTTTTTCTTTTTTTTTGCTTGAGCTAATATGTTCTTTGAATTAGCGCGGAAATGAAGGTAACCCAGAACGGTAGGGCAGAATACCAGCGCTGTAACAAAGCTGAAGTTAGATAAGAAAAAAGACGTAGGAAAAGAAGGAATACGCCATCTGTGCGCGTATTTCATTAGAATCGCATAGAATAAATAGCCAAACATTTGCGTCTCACAGTTTAACAAAGAGATTGGGTCGTCCTGCGTCCTTCGTTTTTGTGTTGCCGTCCTGTTCTTCTTTTCTTGCGCTGACCTATAAAGAATGCGTAAATTCCAACCCGGCCAGCTTTCCACCTTACTCCCATGTTCGTGCGATATCTCTGATAGCCATTTAGTTAGATCATAAAATATCTAAAGGAAAAAAAAAACGCGGTCAGGGCCTTGTTTCCTATAAATCACGTTACGGTATAATATATTCAGCTCAAGTTTGTTGGTTAAGGCCAGTGATATCAAGCGTAGATGTGCGCTAATATGAGCAAGTAATACATCAATGACACCGAAGTTCTTGCACACTCACAAGTACTACTAGTTTTGTTTGCGGACTGTTTTTAATAACGATTAACCACCGATGCACCGATTTGATGTTTGATACCGACATCGCCTGCAGCTTTTACCGCTGCAGCCTTACAATCTCCTCGCACACCTTCACGGTGGGGCTGGCTAAATGCTACGTGAGAGACAAAAAATTACCAATCACTTCGTAAAAAAAAGAAAAAACGTGCAAAGAAATTAAAATCTATACGAGTGAGGTATACGTAAGGTATTTTGTAATCGTTGACAATAATGTTTCAAAGCAAAAAAATCTGGGACTCCGAGACGGCTTACCTCACTAGCTCTTTTTTGATTGGCATTTGATATCGAGCAAGCCGCCACACACAGGTATTCGCCCGACGCCCAAGAACGGCTTTGAAAATGCCCTTCACAGCTCTGCAGCAAAATATGTGCCAATTTATCGAGGCTTCGCCATGTACTCTCGGTCGGATAACTGTAAAAATATCCGTGAAAGTATACTAGCCAGAACCTCGCTCATAATTCTCCACTCTGGTTCTTCTAACAAGGCAACAACTTTCTTAGCACTCTTTTTTTTTCATTAACTTCATATCCGATTCTCACTCTGGTAGAATCAATGTTCATAACTTCAACATCTATACGGGAAATAATCCCCAATTAACAAGCCTGCCAAGATACAATAAAAATACGAAATATTGGTAGAGACATGCTGGATACCAATAAAATGCTAAAAATAATTATTGTGGAAGAATACCGGGCAGGAATATTCTGATTTGGAAGCCAGTGGCTGTTCTATTTCTTTATGTTAAAACGAACGCAGGGATGCATGTTATTCAATCATGAAAGCATGTTCCAGAATTTCTGAACTGAATAGGTACAATTGCGACTTCCCGACAAACGCAAATTAGCATACTTATTTATTTATTTATTCATTTATGAATTATCTTTGCCAATGGCTTTGCGGCCTTGACGACAGCACACTGCGTCATGTACATTCCATTTCTTTGCAGAATGGAAGTAGATTAACTTAAAAAAAAAACTTTTCCAACTTAGTAGTAGTACAGAGGACAAGTAAAAATGGAATGGCAAAGCTTACCATGGATAACACGGCTTGAAAATTCACACGCTAATGAATACAAACATTTATGTGAAGTCAGATAAAAAGATCACTATTGAGAAACATGCTGCTTTTCATGGTAGAACTTACAACACTTTCTGAGCCGCAATCACATATATCATACATGCTTTTCATTCTAGCATTTTCATAGATCTCCTCAACCATTTTTTCCTTCCTCAAAATACCCCATCCATTTCTTGGCCAATACGCCAAAGTTGGTAGGAGCCAGGCGGTGGCTGTGACTGACACCAGCGGCGGTGGCGGTGGCCGTGGCGGAGAACATTGCCTACCGAAGCCGCTATTGGAATAAGCCCATGACAGCTTACGTTGTAAAATAATTCCGTTAATCTTTAAACTAGCCCTAGAGATCGTACGGTCATATTAACAATATTTGACACATCTAGACAAAAGTGGAGCTGGCTGAATATTTGAAATACTATAGGTCTGCATACGCTACACACGATACCTCTCTCGCCGGAAGCTAATAACTGGATTTCACTATCTCAAACCTCCTAGTGCGGGACATTACTGAAGTTTTTTCTGGTTGAAATTATGCCTGTGAAGTAAGCATTGCTTTAACTGAATTGATGTCCTGTTGTAACAATCAGCATTCATGCAACCCGACCACATTGCGTTATACTTTGGGGTCATCAGCGAAGAGTACGAGCTTAGAATGCTCAATGAACAACGGAAAATATTTATAAACACTGAGGCAAGCAGTGACCCAAGTTTAGAACCTGGGGCATTCAAGAAAAACACACGAAATGAGAAAGGAAGTCCGAAAACTTCCTCCGGTCCTGGCCATTTGAGAAGCCGCTAGCAAACCAGTGGGAATACTAAATACCCTGTGTCAACCTGTCCTAGGTTTAATACTATTGGTGCACTAGAGCCAAGAAAAACACACATTTATGTTTTACAGCGAAGCTTTAGATGGCTAGCCGATTCATCCGTCCGTCCGTCTGTCGGTCGCCTGTACGCCTGTACGCACAAGGCCTGTTGGCTCCGATCCATGACCTCACGCTACCTGGGCAGAAATTTCGATTGACAATTGGCTGGAGTCATGAAAGCAATGACGTCAAAATCACTGTTGCCTACTCGAAAGCATCCTCATTAGAATTTATGGCAGTCGGGCCAAGTAGCATGACGTCATGCATCGAAGTGAAAAGGCCTTGTCTTATCTAAGTGGTGTAGGATTAGCTGCACCAGTAGTGACGTCGTTGCTCTCTGTCACAGCCTAGCGCGCATGCAGTAGTTTTTCTCCGACTCCGAAACGGATAGGCCACGTGTCATACGTCGTCCTGAGGAGCAGGTAGCTTTCGATCAGCAACGTCACGAGCAGAACCGGGAACGACCTCATGTACCCTATGCCGATGCTGCAGCCCGGGCACAAGAACAAGCTCGCACAGTCGAGCGCAAGCAGCAACTGCATAAGGAGGATCCGGATGCCTAACGTGCCGTCATTCAATGAACCGTTTGGATTAACTCAGTGATTAACACTGGGGCCGCACGTTTCAGCTTCGCTGGTTAACCATCTGTACGGAGTGCTTGGGCGGCGATCTTTAACTCATCTTCCTTTCTGAAATTCATGTCCCATGGACGAGAATTTTAGCCTAAAGTTAGAAACTGGAGAATCGTAAATTACCATTTTGAAAACTTTCGAAAAGCCACAAAGAAGGAATACAAAAGAAAAATTATCGATATCACAGAAGGTCGCAAGTTTAATTACCGTGAAACCGCTGCCAATTTCCAGTGGGAAGGAAAAACATCAGTTTCTAAGGATACATTGAACAAGAATGTTAATGCAGGCAACAAAATGTAAAAAAAAACCGTAATTATTAAGTTTGGAATTCTGGCACTACTCGCAGTGAGATTGGCTTAAGAAACTTCGTCTACTCTTAAGGGTGAATATGATAAACAGTCAGCATGCTCCATAAAGCTGACGGTGGCAGGCCTACTGAATGGCTGTGAGACTTCTACTGAAATGTTCAGAAAATGCCTCGCGTACATCCTGTGATATACACGGGAGTTTATCTTCAGATTTCAATACCATCACATTTACTTCCCATTTTGCCTTAACTCAAGCGCCAAAAAACTGCTGAGATTCTTACTGAAAATTTAACCAAGACTCATGTGATGGAAAGCTTCATCACGAGCGACCCATTTTTTCAGTGCACGTTTGCAAATCCAGCGTACCATGCGGCACCTGCAATCTAATGGTTTGTACAGTTTGTGGTACCTCTGTTCTTTTCGCAGATAATATTTTACGTCAGAAGGAATACTATGATAGAAGTATAGGTTTCCTGTGACAAAATAACCCAGTAAGTTTTGTCACTGCATTCATGCCAGCCCAAGTAAGCAACAAAGTGCAAGCCTCAACATCCGTTTCACTGAAAAGAGAATTCCAGTCATATGCGCAAGGTAGCGGTAAAATCATTAATGATCTCACGCATATAGGAGTATCGGGGAAGTTTCGGCACGAGACAATGACAAAAGGAAAGAAACATTAAATGGTGGGTAATATTTATCTATCTCGACTAGGTTGTCATGAGTTTCACTGATTTCAAAAATTGTAGTATTTGTTAAGAATAAATCTAAGGTATGACCAGCAAAGTTTATTTAATTACAATATTTGAACCCATAGAAACTGGCTAAGCAGACTGATGTCCCAGTAAATATGTATTTTTTTAATTCATAAAGTTAGGCGTTCTTATTAAATTCACAAAATTCTGAGCATAATAATAATAATAATATATGGGGTTTTACGTGCCAAAACCACTTTCTGATTATGAGGCACGCCGTAGTGGGGGACTCCGGAAATTTTGACCACCTGGGGTTCTTTAACGTGCACCTAAATCTAAGTACACGGGTGTTTTCGCATTTCGCCCCCATCGAAATGCGGCCGCCGTGGCCGGGATTCGATCCCGCGACCTCGTGCTCAGCAGCCTAACACCATAACCACTGAGCAACCACGGCGGGTAAAATTCTGAGCAAACAAGGGGTTATCGAAATCGGGAAAAAATGGTAACACCAAAGTAGAAAATTTAAACCATCACGTGTTGGAATTGCAATCTTGTACGCAGTCAGCATAAGTATCTAGAACAATCCTCCTAAATGCATGGAATGTGGCACAAATTATGAGAACACTCCACCGTTTTTAATCTTCTCTGTGCAATTGTGGTGCCTCCTGAAGACTGAATAGTCGTTTGAAAGATATTCTTGACGGACTCGAAGAGCAAACATTTAACCGAGTTTCAGTGAGGCAAATTATGTCGGGTTTACAGTGAAATGCATCCCTCCCCTCCCCCCCCTCCCCCCCCAAAGAAAGGATCAATTTTGCTCTAAGCGCTCTATCGTTCTGGCAATGCAATTCATCTTGTCATCTGCAGAAGAGGTTAGGGTAACAGTAAAGTCATCGAAATACCGTGAAGGCAATTGCATACCATAGAATGGTCGAAAGACAGCCTTCGGGCTAAACTGTGGTACTATTCACAAGATCGAGGTCATTAGGCAATGCAGTATGGAAAGAACAGTAAGCTTGGGTACCTTGTTTTCAGCTTTGTATATTTCAACACCCTGTTTTTGGCAATTGCAGCCAGAAATTCATGGATGTGTGACGTCGTAGTCGACAGCCTAATGCGAGAGATGAAGAAGCCTGTCGCAACAGGTGTTTCCGATGCTACTTTCTGCGCGCACTGTATTTTAACGGCCAACACCGGCTGGCCTCCTTTGTTGCTGGCTCACCGCTTTTTCCCGTCTGGGGTGCTAACAAATGTGAAAGTAAAGAAGCACGTCCGGTTAGCTGGTCGTAGTTGGAGAAACTAGAGTTGACCTGTAGTCGAGGCGAAGTTTTCGCAGGCAGAACTCCCACACCGGAGATCGTAAGCTGCGGAACATACACTTCGGCCAAGCACACTCGCGTAGGTCGCATATTTTCACACGAAGCTCAGTATTTTCTGCACGTGGCTGCCGTAGATCCAACGCACCAACGGTAATTTGCTTACTTATGGAGTTAAAGAAGTTCCATGAGCGCAGGCCACGCACGTTCGCACGGCGCTCGCACTAAAGACAACAAATATGTAGGGGGCGTGACAGCTTTGGAAGCGGGCCGAGCTGCAAGCGCAAGGCTCGGACTGAAGATTTTCAGAGATTACACAGACCTCTAAGAGCTAGATCCAGAGCACACGGCAAATCGCATTCTTCGGACTGAATGTGAATTCATGCACAATGAAAACGCAGTTTGCAAACCATGCATGGTAGTAACTGCTGCCTCCCATGAACATGTTCAGAACAGCGCGCACATTCGTCAGTCTCCCCCGCCATGTTACGTGCTGGGTACGTGAAGTTCATGAGAGCTGATGTCATTGCTAATTGCAGAGAACTGCTAGTAAATATAACTTTATTGACTGATCTGGTTTATAGAGTGAGTGTGTGTGTGTGAGAGAGAGAGAGAGAGAGGTTTTGTTTAATAATATCCGGAAAATTCGTCCTTGAGAGAATCCTGGTAATGCACTCCTATTAAGACAAGGGAGGAAAGAAATGGACTGAAATAACAGCAAAAGCGCAAGCGCACGCGCGCACGCACACTACCTTACATATACGAAAGCGAAATCCACTTTAACGAAAGTTATTTAAGGTGACTCACCAAGGTCGGCATCGCGCTGCGTTTCTATATGAAATTCTATGGAAGGTACAGGCACGGCCACTGCTAGTGGGAACTCAATGCTCATGGCGTCGCTGCGCCGAGTGCCCCACCACCGGCGCCTCATGAAGTATTGCGGCGCAAGCGTATTCAAGGGGATTGGCGACAAGCTCGGGGAGTCGTCTGCTCTAACGTGTCGTCTGTCAAGATTTCACGAGACGTCGGGGGTGGCACTCGTGAAATCTTGGCATACGACTGCCAAGATTTCGCCGGGGTGGCGAATCTCCACGTAGCGGTTGAAATAATAATTGGAACGCACAGGCTTTCGAACACGGCGTAGCGAAATGCTCCGGATTACGTTTGACCCCCAGCCGACCTCTACTGGGACTCGAAGCACAATATAGGAGCGTTTTCATGTTCCTCGTGCATCGGAATGAGGCTGCCACGCCGGCAGTCGAACTCATGGCCTCATTCTACACAGCTGAAAGCCGTATAGACACTCAACTAGATACAAAGCACGTAATGCGGCCAGTATTCGAACAGTGTGCAAAGCAGGTTCGTGATTCGTCGGATTCAACGATGGTGCATCTGCCGCAATAAAAAGGGCAGCGCAATTAGTTATTGTTGGCGTGTTGCAATAACTCGCTTCCAAACGCTACGGCCTTCTTCCTTGCCTATTCTAAATCCAGAATATATATGTATGGTTATAAGAGAAGTCTACCATAACCCTGATGCAGATACTTCCTTCCCTCTACATACAGCGAGCGGTGAACTAGACGCGCCTTCTTTGTAGTTTATTCTTCGTGAACACAAATAGCAGCTCCTCAAATTTGAGAGCCGCCATTATTAACGACCTGCGTCTATTTTTTAGGCGTCTTATCACATGATATCACTTGATCTGTCGTTCACTCATCGTAGTCCTTCACGATGACAGCCGCTTTTCGACGGTTAATCCCGCTCCTTTGCCGTTCATGCAATGTTATGAAAAGCCGCACACGTTCACACAAATGTGGCTGACTTCTTCTGATAGTACATGCGTGTCAAGTACTTTTGAAGGCACCTTAACGCTGCTTCTAGCAGCTCTTCTAGCTTTTTCTGTACATCTCTCAACTACATTCCAAATTTATGTAAAGTGCTATGTTGCAGCAGCCTTTAACCGTCTGGGTGGTTTTATCGCCTGCAATCTGAGTGAGCGTCCACGGCACGAGTGGATACCCCGCTCTCGTGCGCAATGTAAATAGGACAAGTCATGAAGCGATACCCGCATGAGACAGCAAAATGCCAGAAAACTTACCCAGCACTAATTCGCCCCGTCGTCACTTCGTGGTGAGGCGGCTGCAAAAAGGGGAGGGCCTCCACACACAGGAATAGTGGACTGGAAACCAGGAATCGATGTATCCAGGTTGCGTAAATCCACACCGCACACCTGACCGGCAGTATAAGGAGAGCAAGACGGTGCATATAATGTGGTTTAGAGGTCACAGCTCAATAGATATTGCAGAATGTGTATGATTGCACTAAATATTTCTTTCGAAAGTATATTTTCCAGGGAATTCACACTCTCCAACATCGTCGCTCATTTATATGTAATTATTCCATCTGGAAACTGAAACGGTAAAATCGTACCTTTCTCAGAGCTGAAAATTACCTTAAAACATGAATAGTGCTGGTACGAAAAGCAATGGGCCAACATCCATCATGACACACGTGCATGTAATATTAATTTATTAGAACTTATCATCGAGATCAGGCAAGAAAAATCTATGCGTGTGTCTGAGTTTGAATTTTTGGCGCATTCAGCGCTGCCACGCCTTGGTGAAGGCTCCGTCAAATATGAAAACACTGGTAATTCAAAGCAGGCAATGTAAGGAACAAATAGCAAGCGGCGAATCAGTGATAGCTTGTGAACACTTACGCCTATAGTGTTGAGGGCGTACTATATCCCTTCCTGGTCATCGATCCTTGCGTGTCGCATGGACTGAGATCCTGTCGCTGCGTGATGGCTACCAGGATTTAGTCAACACATGCGACTCCACCAGATTTACGGCGTAAAACGTCGTAAAAAGGCCAGCTTGGTGCGGGCCCTTTGATAGGTGGTAAGCGAGAAGTCCACGCAGCGCTGCTGCAGGCCCACCACCGTGATTGCCTTGACCACTTCATGGATGGCGTCACTGACGTATTACGATGCCACTGGAGTGTACTCTTCCAGCTGACGCTTGGAAACTCCCACTTCAAAAAAAAAAAAAGAAATATCAAGAAACGAAGGGCACAGACGACTCTTTTATGTGCTGGGATGACACTGGACCACCGGCTCCCAAGAATGTCTTTCGGTTGGTCGGACAACCATGGAGCTGTTTGCTTTGCGGCGAAATTCATAAAGGGGTACGTCTTGCGACACCAGCCACGAAGGCTGGCCAAACGACGACAACCGCAGGATCAGTGGAGCGGCCGTTCCGAACTGCGTCAAGTAAGCCGTCTGTTACGAGATGCGCGGACGACCAGTCATGCCAAGCGCGTCGTCTGTCGCGAGCTCAACGTACGGCGGGGATACAGGTATGGTGGCTATTATAGAAGAGTAGGTGGGACGACCAACTCGTCTGGAGCGTAGTTCACCGCTTCTCCGCATCACGAAGCAAAATTGGCGCTGCGCTCAGTACAGGGCTCAGCAGCGCAAATCGTCTGTTAGTCATGGCAGACGCCACGCAACAAATGTAGCCCTCAAAGTGAAAAAAATCTCATTTGTAGCCATTAGTTTGCGCAATGAGGAGACAATACTGTTGCGTGTTTGCAAGTTTCATAAAGACGTGGAAGCTTCTACGACGAAGACGTGAGCGGAGTGGTTAGCGGAAGGAAATCTCCGAGGCCGAATAAGGTGAATGCGCATCCCATAGTAGCGGTATTTTCGGCCTCAAAGAAGGTCAACATGCCCGCTTACTTATTCGCTCTGAAATATAAGTATGGGGTACCCAAAGCATCATTGGTTCTCAGCGCCTATAAGAGCCGCACCGGGCACTTGTGAACGAGGGACGCTTTTAGGAGCAGTTCCTCAAGCGCGATTTCAGCCATGCGGTGGACTAAGAGACGTTTACGAAAGATGGAATAATCTGGAACTTCCGCTCAAATCGATAAATAATGCCCGAGCAATGAAAAACGAATATTATTTGGGACTGTGATGACACAACGCGATCATGACTGCAAGCACTCAGAGAGATGTAAGCAACATGCTGCGAATGAAGTCTGTGCAAATTGCGACATCAAGACTTATGTGGCGGCGCTTCCGCATCTTGTCATCGCGTGCCTGTTGCCTCATGCTGGGCCACTGGATCAGACAGTTACGCGACTGTCGCGTTTTCTCTTTCACTAAAATTAGTTTGTAACAAAACTCCCCCACAAAGTTCGATTGGAAGCGTGTTAATTTCCATGCAAGAAACCAGCGACTGCCCCCGATCAATCTGCACTAAAGGTAAGTTCGCTTATTGCTGAAATATACGAAATCTTGCCAGCTACAGCGTCAAGGGTTGTGTAGATTTTTTTACTAAGCTTTTGGAAAGGCGCGAACGATAGCAAGGCCTAAATTAGACGGGAGCTGTATATTCAGAACCAAGCGCAACACCTTTGCTCCAACGGGTATTCCTAGCCTCCGTTATTTCTCGGTGCTTATAGTTGTGTTGCTGATGATGAGGTCCTGGGTTCGTTTACCTACCATCGCGGCCGCATTCAAACTGGGTCGGAATGCAAAGTACTCGTGTACTTTGGTTTAGGCCCATGGTAAAGATCATCTGGTGCTCAAAAGGTAATCCAGAGGGCCCCAATACGTGCGGCTGTCTCATAGCCTGTGTGTTAATTGCTTCTGGACATGGAACTTCACAATTTATTTGGTTGACAAGATGCTCGGCTTAACGAAACACGCAAAAAAATACGCGCTAGTTCACAGCCTAATACTCCCAAGATAACGCCGCGCGTGTTCAAAACCATTAAAACTGTGGTGCGAGGTTCTTGCATAGAAGCTAGAAAAATGATTCCAGCACTTAGTGTTTTCTGAATATAGCAAAATTAATCGTACAGGTTTGCTTCCATTTCTAAGCACGGTATATGAAACGCACATCATATCTGCAATTAAACGCACCTCCTGTCGACATTCCACTCTTACCCGCCGTGGTTGCTCAGTGGCTATGGTGTTAGGCTGCTGAGCACGAGGTCGCGGGATCATATCCCGGCCACGGCGGCCGCATTTCTACGGGGGCGAAATGCGAAAACACCCGTGTACTTAGATTTAGGTGCTCGTTAAAGAACCCCAGGTGGTCAAAATTTCCGGAGTCCCCCTCTACGGCGTGCCTCATAATCAGAAATTGGTTTTGGCGCGTAAAACCCCATATATCATTACATTCCACTCTTCCCTGCATACGGACGACGATGCGCGCAAGAACCCCGTTCTACTGACAGCACCGCCAATTTTGCGTCATGATGTGGAGAAGTGATGAACTACTCAGTCGGCACACCTACTCATCTAGCCACCTTCATACTGATTTAAGCGAACAACCACATGGCCCATTCCAATCCTAGCATACGACGCGTTCGGCGTCAGAATAAATGACAGAAGTGCGATGTGTCCACACTTTGCTCACCTGTCCAGCCGCGCTGGCGATCCGTAACGAAAGCGTGGCGTCCGGTAACTCACGAGAGCCGAAGCGAACGTGAAGAAAGCGAGATGGTTGCACGGTGCCGGCCCTGTTTCTGCCTCCCAGCGCGCGCGATGATCTCCACACGTCAGCTTGCTTCTTTTATTTCGAGCAAAGCAAGCAAACTCCGCATCATATAGCATTTAGAGCTGCTCACTCGCTTTTGGAGTAGTAAAAGTTCTGGAGCCAATTATCCGATGACGTAGATGTATCTCTCCCGGCGTCTTATCTCCTGATACGTTGCCTCTGTCGTTCACGCAGCGTCGTCACTCACTATGGCAGCCGTCTTGTAACCGCCGCGCTCCGTATTGCCTGTGTCGGGCAATCATGACTCGGCGGGCCGACCGCCGTGGCCATGACGCAGCGTCTAGACGGACCAAGGTCTACGACGGACAACGCGGACAGTGTCGCGTAGAAGGCAGGAGCGGTGTCCGCCGAGATGTGTGCAAGGCAGTTCTTCTATAGCCGCGGTACTGAAGCGAGCCGTTGGCGTTTTCATAATAATAATAATATATGGGGTTTTACGTGCCAAAACCACTTTCTGATTATGAGGCACGCCGTAGTGGGGGACTCCGGAAATTTTGACCACCTGGGGTTCTTTAACGTGCACCTAAATCTAAGTACACGGGTGTTTTCGCATTTCGCCCCCATCGAAATGCGGCCGCCGTGGCCGGGATTCGATCCCGCGACCTCGTGCTCAGCAGCCTAACACCATAGCCACTGAGCAACCACGGCGGGTGGCGTTTTCATGAAACGAGGTGGTCGAAGCTTTCCTAAACACCGTTTTACACATTCGAAGGCAAATAAAGTTGAATTATGTCGTGCTTTCCGTCACCTTTGACTTACTGCGCCAAAAACCTAACCACCAGAAATTCCTAAGCGTTACAGAGGCGTAAATACACGGAATCAAGCAGCTATCTTGCGCGGGAGTTCTTGTAATACTCATAAAGGAGTTGGGTGCGGAGATATTAGCTTCGTTAACAAACGTTCGCACAAGCGGTCCCTGCATGACTTTCAGTAAGAATTGTTCTTTTTTTTTGCTTACTATAAGTGGCTCAACCATGATTGCAGTCAGTTGAGCTGTTATTATCCGCTCTTGCATATATATCGCGATTCAAGTCGGCATGATGAGCTTGAGCCAATAACACCGGTCTGACTTTATCAGCTTCTTACTCAGTTTTATTCTATAACGCTAGATGGCTTAACGTGCCGAAAATTAACCTTATTGGCTTAGTTTTTACCCACATGTGCATTAGGCCTTGGATTCTATTTAGCTACGTATAACTTTCGGAAGACAAGCTACTTACACAAAATCGACTGGTAAGTGAAAGAGTATATATACGTTCAAGGGCTCGCAGGTGTGCATCTTTAGGCACGCATAGATGTGATGTACTACGCAAGGTATCGCTGTTATTTGATGGGGTTAGCGCCTGTGAGTTCTCGCAGTTTGTCAACACGAGAAGTCGAACATAGTTCATGAGACCGGTATCGTTAAATGGCTTCGAAAGATGAGTACAATGAATCTGACGCCACAACACAGCGCTACCTAAGCGTAACTAAATTGCCAAGAAATAACTCAACTGAACATGGAACTATGGTTGACTAAGTACCAGCGTCGGTGTGCGAGAATTGAGACTTCTGGGAAAGCACTTTCACCATGTGTTCAATCATACATTGAAGCCTCTCCCACTATTGAAGAGCAGGGAAATCGCCTAATGTCAATGCGTTTATTGGGATTCTAGACAACGAATACGTCGGAAGCCAGTATTTATAATGACGTGTCGTCAGCATATGTAATGATGCGAAAAAAAAAAAACAATCCTAAGAACACCAAGGGGGGAGGGGGGGAGCTTCTTGTAACCACAAGAGTGTGCTATACCTGTATTCTTTTCGTGTCAGTCTTCCAGCTCGGTGTGAACACAACTTTACGTTGTGCAGCTAGAATTAGGTCACGGTTGCAAGTCTAGACGAAATAGGAAGCCCAATAATGCAACTCACTAGCTTTTGACTTGCATACCATTTCAACTTATTCGTGTTTCTGTCTGCGTTTGATGTTCTGCTATAGCTGGAATGCGTTGTCCGCGCTGAGTCACCGCTCACGATTGCAGTCACGTTGCAAAGGCCGAGCTCCTGACAGTCTGATTGAGGCACGGCCCCGGCCGCAGCGGCACAGAGCCGTGGAATCGACATATACCGGTGTTGACCCACAGCAGCCTCTCTGCCATTGGTCCTCCTCGAAGCACAACTGGCAAGTACCAGATACAGCGCCAGACGAGATTGCACACCTTCCCTAAAAGGCCGTGTCTCAGAATACCGGTTATGGATTGTGCGGTGTACGGTTGCCGCTAACCGTTGCAAGCGAGACGTGCTAGGTGTGCTAGCATCTATAATTCAGCTGAACGAAGCGTCTGCAAGTATTGCAGGTGAAGGCTTGTTGGAGTAAAAGCTTCAGTGTGCGTCGATATCTGCGACGTTGTTATGCATAATAGAGTAGTAGGACGTATAGGCATTCACGGCGTGTAGGAACCGGGAGGGAGTTAAAGATTGATGGAGGCACTCAATAAAGGGGGGGGGGGGGGGAGGGGGGGGGCTCTTTTTTTGCGTTCATTTGGTTTGCGTTGTGCAGAGGCCGAGATTGACGGTGGTAGCCCGCTAGCTATGGTATTGCGCTGCTGAGCTTGAGGTTGGGCGTGCGATGCCGGCTGCCATGGCCGCATTTCGACAGTGGTAAATGCCGAAAACGCTCGTGTACTTGGATTTACGCGTACGGTAAAGAAACCATTGTTTTCACCATTATTCCAGAGTCGTCCACAACGGTTTGCCTCTATGCAGGTTGTGCTAGTGTCACGTAAAACTGCAATATGTGACTGGGACGAAGAATTCCATTTTTGAATGCGAACAATCATCTTGTATCTGTCGCAGTTCCCTAAAAGAAGGGTGCTTAGCAAGTTCTCTCTCCCTCTCTCATATATATATATATATATATATATATATATATATATATATATATATATATATATATATATAATATATATAGTGAGCTCGTTGGTTTTCCATAATGCTCATTGCTGCAGCGCGAAGCGGAACATAGGGGCAGAGAAAAGACGAGGACGAGCGATTTTAAGCGCTCGTCCTTGTCTACTAATAGAGGAGCAAGTCTATTAATACTATTATCAGTAATAGATGAGGACTTCTAATGAGAGCTCGTCCTCGTCTTTTCTGCGTCCCTACGTCCTGCTTCAAGCTGCAGCACTGAACATTATATAGAAGTGCCATATAAGCATTTTGCAAGCCGCACAAAAGCCGGCAACTGCACGCGACAAGTGCCGTGAAACCAGTCGCGCGGCAGTTTTCGTGTTTTTCGTGCTTTCTCCAACGCTTATTATGCGCATGGCAAGGAGCTCCAGCTGGTTAAAGGTATTTCAGAACCTTTTGCTACAGCATTCGTCCCAATCCACTGTGCGGCTGGAAGAAAATTGAAGCGTTGTATTAGCCTTTGGCTATCCGGCCTGTATGCATTATGCATATAAGATTATTGAGTAATCAGAAGCACATAATAAAGCAGAAGGGGGAAAGAAATGAGGAAGTCAGGGATGTTGACCAGGAAAGGGTCTGGTTGGCTGGCTTATACGAATGGAGAATAGGAATAGGGGCATAGAAAGTTGAGAGAAAAGAGAGAGAGAGAGAGATGAGGGAAAGGCGCGGTAAATTTGCGCATGCGCTTGGCGGATCCCGATAAGTCTAAGAAGGCGTTCCCACAGGCCAGTCACCCCTGAAAAAAAAAAACTGAGAATTACCTTCACAACATTGTGAGCTGACATGTGGGCTGAGTAGCGTCAGCACGGACAACGATCAATGGTCCAGTTCTCGCAATTAGATGAAGAGTGCCTCTGCTAATGGAGTCGATGGCATTGGCACAATAAGTGCTGGATGCTCTCTTCGCAGCCGCAAGCGTCACGCGCAGCTCTGTTGGTCATTCTAGTTGGTGTCGTGTACGCCTTGTTGAAGGTCACTCTCAACAACAGCCGGTACAGAAGCGATGTCTCACGTCGTCGAAGCCCAGGTGAACGTCGGGAGTGGAGCGAAGAGTTCATTCAGTACATGTAACGTGGGCCCCCTTATGTTTGTAACCTGGTGCCCCTTATGTTTGGGGGGGCTCTGCAATAGTACAATACTTGAAGTGCACCGGCCTAAGAAACCGTTTATAGTGTCCCTGTGCATCCCCCCACACGCAGTCAGTGCTTGCTTTTTCCCTGTTTTCCACTTTCTATTCCTCTTACCCTCACCCCCAGAGTAGGGTAGCAAACCGGGTGCTCGTCTGGTTGACCGCCCTGCCTTTCCTGTCATTGCTCTCTCTCTCTCTCTGTTCTGGTAAAGAGAGCGTGCGTTCCAGGTGACGAGGCGTGCTTCCAGCGTCTGTCCTGGAGAGACGGAAGGTTCGCTGCGTTCTTATTGATGCGATACTCAGACAGTTTTGTCTGCGTGATCATTTCAACTAACAGGCAAATACCAGGTAACCGCTGGAGAATAAATTTATGCTTTACTTTGCTGGACATCGCAGTGAAATTTTATGATTTCGTACGTCAACTTGTTCGTGAGATTCACGTCGGAGAAGTGACTACGTACCGTGTAAAGGCGGTCTTGAGTTGGAAAAGATGGTTGATTTACCTGGACTCCCTGTGTCAATAAATTGAAGTTCACTTCGTAGAGTTGTGAGTTGCTCACTCGTTTACGTCGCAACATGTGGATTCTTGCTGGAATCGCGTCCAGGGTTACTCCTCTTGTCTGTCTAAACACAGCGCCGCCATAACTGGTCGATGTAGTCGACCATTGCGCCCAGATATGTACGTGCTTCACTAATTCTAAGCAAAATAGAAAACACCAGCAGGCCGTAGTAAACAGTGAAACGAATTCGGTAATATACATTGCGGTACTTTTGCGTGCCCGCTAATCTTGAGCAAAGAACCGCGGAAAAAAATGCTGGAAAGAATAGCTCATTTTTATCGCGTATCTTCGCAGAACCACCAGCCAACCACGAATGGATCTTTGAGTGTTCAGCGGGTGTTCCTAATCCATCAGCAGGGCTTCTGTGGGTGAGTATTTTCACTACACGCAGGGTTTCTCACTTGCTCGGTGCAGAAAGAATATTCTTTGCAACCACACTCTGTGATGGTGGATGACCAGCGATGCTGTGTATGTGGGCCCCTTAATGGCATTGTCGTGCGTCAAACGCTGTATGCACATAAATGGAAGGCAACGCGCGACTAGTCGCTCCTCCACGGTGTTGAGCCTCGGAAGGTGATGACGCCCAGAATGGTATACATGCCCTTGTGCTAATACAAAACGCGGCGCGACCCATTTTGCTACCGAATCCCGGCACGTAGAACCGACACGCACGTCACCGCACTCGGAGTGCACACGCTGCTTCACCGTAGCCAAGGCGATCGTGCGTTGGTCGACGTCCTGCAGTGCAGAAATGGTTGTGAGGTCACTCGAAAACCACAAGCAGTCACACACAACACTGGCCACACAAAATAGGTTCCCCACAAACTCCCTCTGAAACCTGACAGTTGCTCTGGGGAAACGTTCCAAGTTTGTGGGATCGGAGCCGCATGGGTGGTTCGCTTTTCTTTGCGCCTCGCGAGCCTGGCGGGTAGCACGCTTACGGGACCGCCACCAAGGGGGAGTACAAGAAAAGCAAAGGAAATACGCAAGTGCTTCGAATGCGGACAAAGGGAGGGCGCTGCCAAACGTAGACAACATGGCCGACGCCGGTCAAAGTGTAGTACGTGTTCTTATAAGCTTAATATCCGATACAGGCGGTATTTGTACGTAAGATTGTAAACTTATTTTTGCAAGTTGGTGGACTACTTAAAACCTGCTTCTCCGCCAGCGCTGGTCGGGCCGGTATTGGACTACCTTCGGTATCGGCTCACGTGTGGGGTGAAATCCTCGATTTGCACGGCTCGATAGACGCACGCATTTTTCAGCAGAACCGAGCCATATAGAGCTTCCCTGTAAAAAATAAAAAAAGTCCAAGAAATACAAAAGACGGCATTTTAAAACACGATACTTTATCAGGCATAAACAATTCAGATCGCCAACCAGGCAGCCTTATGCAGCCAACCGCGCGTATGCAATAGCCTATTAGCTCTTTGTACAATCGCAGGCCAGGCTATCCGAAGCAACCAAACCAGATATAAAACAGAAAACCAATAAAGTTGGAAGAAACAAACCCTCATCATGACACTCTTTAACAACCTATGGAGGTTACCCTAGCCTAAAGAAAAATAAAAGATAGGACTTTAAAGAGATTCAGAAGGTCTTTAGAGGTGCCGGCTATGAACGACCTCCTGTACATACTTTATATTAACCGGTGACACCGACGAAGGACGCCGCGAAGTACATCTGTACTAAACGAAAGAATAAGAAGGAACAACTCAAAGCACTTGAGGCACTTTCATTTTCACTTTATTGCCTTGGAGGCCCCACTGGGCGGAGGTATTACATAAGGGTTGGGTGTACAAAAAGGAAAACACGTTGAGCATTCAGGACGAGTAGTGAGCTCTTACAGCGTCAATGAAGGCGTGTTGGTTGGTGATGGCCACGATGACGTGGGGAAATCCGTTGATGGGTGCTTAACTATTTATGATGTTACCATCCACATCAACATAAATCGTGATTTCGTTTATTCCCCAAATAGTGTGTTGTATTCCATTTGGATAACAACAGCTGAGTTTGCAAACGTCGGTGCTGTGATTAGGCCGAAACTAAAATCAATTTCCTCCAGTGAGTGGGCCTTGATAATTAAGGTGGTATTTATCAAGGCAGCGACTGTGCCACTTTATAAATTGGTGTGGAATGCCGCTTTGTCTCGGTGCGCAGAGCAGAAGGCTTGGTGTTCGGAAAACGAACGATTGCCCATAAAGGGAGCGCTTCTGTTGTAAATACGAAGAGTGCATGATTTGTAATTGGTGGAAGTCCTCCGCGATTGTATATCTTTTCAACGGACCATATTTGCGGAAATTAGAGAGCGATTAACTTTTGTAAGAACTCTGGTCGTGTAGTATGACATGTACTTGTAGTATGGCTGCCAGATCATCGCTCTGTGCTCATGATTCGGCGCATGTGGTAAGACATCGATCGCTAGAGGAGCTCGTAGCAAGAACTCTCCTATCTATGAGGCCTTATTGCCCTGGTCTAGATAAAGTAAATTAGCAAATCTGCTAAGATATTAGGTCGAAGGTGGAACAATATGTAAGGCAGGCAGTCAGGCCTATAATCAAAACTTCACTGTCAAACTTAAGGGCCTTATGTTCTGAACAAAAAAAAATAGTCATTTCAGCTTTTTTGAGGCGCATTGCCTCATATGGAATTCATTCTTGTGAAGGTTACAAGCTACTGCAGTAAGTAACCTTAACTTTTAGTCTGTTTGCCGAGCCAACTCGGGGATTCAGCTTTTTCAATAATCCGGTATCCCTTTAACTTTTGACTGCCGTAGTACATATACAAACTCAAGAAGTGCGTATTCGGGCAAGAAAGTTCATTTGCTCTGAAGCCAAAACTCTTGGGGGAAAGTGGAAGGAAGTTCATAAAGCACTAATCAGTGAAAAGCAGTTATGTTCACCGGAGTTCCTTCTTGTCACAAGCGGCTTCGAGACATCAGACTATCAAGCAGTATCGTTCTCGTAATAATGTAACACTGAATTTGCGCGGTAGCGGATGTTTGCCGTCAGCAGTGCGCGCGTGAAAACCGCCGAAATTAGGTGATTCTTGATAATTCGAATAAATACGAAGTCCAGGTGCTGCTTATGTGCGTGCATAACGCACATAAGCACATAAGACTTCTGTTTAAACTCTCCGAAATGCGCACATCCGACATGCTAGCTACAACTGCAACAATACCAAAGTCGCAATACCAAAGTGGGTGGCAGTCAGCCGATGAAAACCGTATGCAGAACAAACTAGAAGGCAACGCTTACCAGTGCAACAATATTTTGATGTATACTTACATTCATTTTCTTGACGATACAAATTTCGGCTGCCTAGGTGGGTCAAGATCGAAGCAGTCTCGTCTACAGATTAGTTTGTATGACTGGGGCGACATGTACGTAATTTTTCTCTTCATCCAGAACATAAGACATAACATGAAGAAACTCTCCATGAAATGGTCTGCGGCACTTTGGTTTGCCAATGCAGGGAAAAGACCTATTCATTACGCTGTACACGCTCAATTAAAATTCAGACTTTCTGTAAGCAGCGAGAAATTTGCGTGTCCGAATGCTGCCTACTTAGTCTCGGCCAGTCCTCCGGTTACGCTTTGACCTCTTTTTTGGGTCGATGTTCCTGCTGCTGTTCGGCGTGTGGGCTGAATTGATGCCACTTCCCACAGAACTCCCTCAGAGATGTGGAACCGTTGTCTCATCAACTTCGGTAAAGTCTGGCTTTCTTAAACCACTTCCTGTAACCTTGCGATTCGCCTTCTCTACGTATGCTTCTGGTGAACAAGATGATAACACCATACGTGTGCTGTTTTGTCCGTTTTGGGCTCAGCACAGGCAATAACAGTTCCCTGCTCAGAACAATGAAAAGATTTGCAGGCTTTCTTGAGGGAATGTTCTGCCGACATTCCCAGGAGGGTATTACGTCCTGTGCGGTGCAATTTTTGTCTTATAGCTGATGCCTACCGAATTTTCCACTTGATCCCCAAGCTAAATATATCAGTAGTGTGCCTTACATGGCCGGTTATGCCAATCATAGGAAAAAAAGTAGTTTCGCCCGAAAGGCGTAGGATAGATTGCGATAGCAAATTATAGAACAGCTCCACGAAGTGAGGATAGCATTTCTATCGGCCGTATCAAGTTGTAAAACATTCGTTTGATAACTAAATTAACAAGCACGGTGTCAGCGCACACAGCAAAGATGAACACTCGATGACCAGTAATGGTATTTAATGGTAATGGTAACTAGCTGTCGAAACGCTGGCGTGAGCAAGCGCCGCGGCAGCAGCGAGTGAAGTGACCTTCGTGCTGTCCATCGCTTCAACGCGAAATGATCGTCGAGAACACACAGCACGCGCAAAGCTACGAGCCGTCGACGCACCTAGACTGTGGCCCCGGCGCAGATCTCTCTCAAGGTACGGCCACCCGAGCAAGCGCTATCGCCAGATAGGTAATTGCAGCCAGAGTAAGATTCCTCCCCCCCTCCCCCTCGCTCCTCTCCCCCCGGTGCCCCAAACGTTGGGTGCCTGGCACGCGACAGAAGACGGTACGCTTTCTCCCCGCTTTCGCCCCTTTCGCGAGGGCTAGATTGAGTCGTAATCGTCGGCTCTCCTCGCACGCTTTCACTCGCACATACAGTGTAGGGCGCACCGTGACGGTGTTATCCCACCCTAGACTTTATACAGAACACCACGGCCACAGCGAAGCAGACGCCGACGACAGAAATTTGCCTGGCGTGCCCACATAATTGCTATCGCACTAAAATGTTAGCGTGGCCGAAACTTGAACCGGTGTCTTCGCGTGCGGCAGCTAAACGCCGTTGCCTCAGGGCCAAAGCGGTGGGCTATCTTGGAAGCTGGCGCAATTTATTTTAGACGTGCGAACGCATGGCTCAGTCCGTTACTTTCTGTCCAATACGCCCCACGCCACCGCAGAAAGCCACGGCGTTGCCACACAGCTCCAGAGATCGACGACAATATAGGCAACTTTATTTTTTTTTGTCTGTTGCGCGCAAAGCCGATGCTATAGGGAGACGGAAGCACGTCTGAGACCTCGTGGAATTTATGGCGCCACTAAAAGCGCCGGTTGTGGCAGGGGTCCGGGCAGTATAGTGACGCAACTGTATACGGTGAAATGCACACCCCGTCGCCTACCGCGGGCGTTGAACGCGAGCGACCGAAATTCAATATCTCGAATCTCCTACCCTGCTCTTTTTGCAATACCGCGGTTAGTTAGGGCCAAAATAAATGTCAAGAGAATGAAGATGGAGTAGACGACATAACTCTTCCTGAAAGTGCAAGCTGACGTATACCGCTTATAGAGAGATGCAGACTATCAACTGGGGCACCGTCTATTTCAGAAAGCTACATCGAGTCTCACTTATCGGGGCTCGTATTTCGAGAAAGACAGTCGAGTATTGCACGCACCCCTATAGCCCTTACTCTAAAGATGAATATTTTGCAACTTTCATTTTTCTCTCTTTGGCTACATATCGAAGAAGGAAGGGCTTTATTAGGCGACGCGAGCCAATAACCTTTCTTCAGTGAATGTTTCGAAAGAAATATATCCAGACGATGCTGGTTTGCTTTGCGCCAAGTTATAGGGAGTTCGCTTAGCGTAATTTCGTCCTCGAACGCTTGCGCCTGCTGGAGGTTACTGACCAGCCTTAAGCTTGTAGAAAATAATTTGTGTCAAAATGCTCAACTATAACACATTCTATTGCTTCACATATTTCTTGGCGAAATAAATCACAATTCTGTATCATATTATACGTGCATTTCAGCATTTATATTCATTGAAGGCTCCACAAGACCAATATATTGTTCAGAGGAAGTGTTTTATCGTTTATTTACCTAATAGAAGAAGATGCTGATGCGCTAATACGAAGTCGACCGCATTATGGCTCTTAAATTATGTTGTACAACAACATACAGTCTTGTTATCACACACAAATCAAAATAAATCACGGCATTATATTAAGAAGGTCTCAAAGCAATATTGCGATGCATAATTTAACATAAGACCAAGACATTAAAAAGAAACAATTAAGGAACGATACGAAACACTATAACATCGCTTACACACATCGACAATAAAAATGATAAATGCTCTTATAAACGAAACATTTTTTTCTTACGTGGGTCAATAATGACCAGCAATACCGCAGGCGTCAAGAAGTCTTTGGTGCTAATAACCTAACGGATACCTTAAGCTAATTTTCTTGCCGTCTAATGTCATTAAAGATGACTTAATTCAGCGTCTTGCTGTGTCATGATACAGACATTCTAAAAGGTTGCGACGTGTGTCTTCCTCAACAAAGCCACTATCGCCCACTGAAAATTGAATGCGGCCAATTTTGTGTGAAAGTGTTTTTTGAAGGTGACACCCAGCCGTAACGGGTCAATAAATGTTTCTGTTTTTCTAACTAAGGTAATAGAATTTGGAAGCTAATTAGAGGATCAATATAAAATGGACGGAAGCTTTGGGGATTTTCCTCAAACGGCGTCATTCTTCTTAATTTGAATGATGTTGCGTTTAGAATGCAGATCACTTCCCTTCCTAAGAGTGCAAATAAAATAATTTCATTGCGGTGACGTGCTTGTCATGCAGCATCATTGGTGACTTTGCTTCCTGGATTATAAAATACCGATAGTCACTGACATACTATTTCGTGCTAAGTTTGGTTTGCCTTAATTGATCAGGTCTTTGGGAGAGAGAGAGAGAGAGAGAGAGAAATAATTAATTAGAGCAATGGCAATGAGGTCCACCTTAGCTATATGTTCGGTCAAGAGAGGGCAAAGCTGACAAAAGAAGTGTGGTAAAATATGATGACGAGAACTGTAGGAAGGTATGCATAAATACGATAACCACGTAACAGAGTGTTTCCTTAAAGTCTAGAGTCTAGGCTCCGGCGCTCTTTAAGTATGCTATAACAGCCCTTGTATTCGTAGTTTCTACTATGCGCTCACAGACTGCGGATAAAAAAAAATACTCTACGAAAATGTTTGCCTTCTATAGTCTCTACGATAGCCAGCGTCTTCCGTGGTTACATCAAGAGATAGCAGTTTCAAAACAGGTGTTGCTGATTGTCCGGATACATGACAGCGTTCGCATTTCCAGCTGTCCGCACGGCCGATAGGATAGGCGTAGCATCGTGTAAAGGTGACATCCAGGTGAATCAGGTGAACACACTTGCTTGGCCTCGTTTGCCTTTATCTAGTTGGCACCTTATAGAGTGAAGAAGTGGTTGTCCCTTTCTCCAAGTCTCGTGTTTCGCGGGGACTCCGCAAAATCATGAATCACCGCACTCTGCTATGGTTGTATTCCTCTGAGTCTAGTCAGAGCAATACGTTGTACATAGACGTGCTTTGTACACCATGTCGAAGGCACTGATGTAACAAATGGTCAGGATTATCTTAACAGCAACAGACATTACATGTAACAGTGTCAGTCACTCCAGTTGCGCTGAATATGCTCTCGTTAAGACCACTCCTCATAGAAATCGACTCAGAAGAGATGCCTCAAGTAGCTGACGTAGGTGCAGTAGGGTTGGATGTTCGTGTTGACAAGAGGAGTTCAGTTTTGCAGTGTAGTGCACCTGATATTGGTGCTATGACTAACTCAAATGTCCTCACGAGCTTGTTGTTTCTATGCTGGGAGCCAATCGATGCAAGCTTGTGCCTGTACGAGCATAGGGCGTTTTTGCGATGTTGATATAAACCACCCAAACTGCGTAGCAGCCTTCAGAGCTACGTGGTTATCGCAACGTGCGAAAGCTTACATGTGGCGCACTAAATGTTTCGCTACGGTCGTAAGCCTACCCGTGCAACGAGACGACGCTGATGAAGACGCTGACGCATAGAGTTTCCCGCAATAATTGCTAGTGGGTAGTCTGGTGCTGCATTCCTTCAGTCCTCAGTACACGGATTTATCTTATGTTCATGTTTGTGGATTGAGGCGTTCTTCTTGGTTTGTTCATTACGCTTCATCTGCCATAATTGTGCCAAGTTTCAGAGCAATCTTTACTTTTCTAAGTGCCCAAGACTCTGCGAGCATGCACGGGCGCTACTAATTGCAGCGGTTCAGTCTGTCGAGAAGGCCACGTTGAAATGTGGCGACATCCGCAAGAGCGATTCAATAGGGCATTCTATGCCGCTTGTCGGTGCTTGTGTCCGTGGCATAATGGTTCCTGTATCGAGCTTCTGTGATAGGAGCCCTTCATTTAAGGCCCGCCATCGAACAATTTTGATGATGTTTACTTATTTATTGCACAGCACTTTGTTGAAAATGACGAGTTCAATAAGTGACGAGGACATTTGAAGCCAGAAGGACAAAGACCAGCCAAATCCACGCACTATCCGTCATTGCCATGTTGGCTGAACCGCCCTGTTTGCCGCTCCCACAGACACTAGCGCCAGACTTCACTTTAGTAATTATTGCGCTGAACCCTATGCCCTGGCGTCTCTTGCAAAATGTTTATTGATATTCTAAATATCTTACATTGAGTTTCTATAGGGTTCAGCAAAGACTCTTTCGAATGACAACAGCATTTCACTCTGAACATTTATAATGGTAAGCACAAAGAACATGCCTCGCTTGTTGTCTACCCTCACTAATGCAACGCACTGGCCGTTTGAATCGGTTTGTTGCAGTAACCTTTAGAGAAAGTTGAATAATGGGCCGGTTAGCCAAATATTGTGTTCCAAGCTCTCCAGCACCTTACCTGGTCGTTTCATCAGTGATTATATCATTTATTTCACCAAAGTTCCTAAGTTGGATTAAGTATCCAGTACCGTGATATCGTGAAGTTTGTCCCGCTTCGCTTTCTCGAATGGTGCGACGAAACTTTTCGGTTACTTTCTGAAAACAGGAGAGATTATGCGCGTCGAGTGTGGTGAGGCAAGCTGACGCTCGCGCCACCAACAGATGACGGAGTACTGGCGCTGCCTTTGTTCTCAGCGGGCCGCAATGCAGCCTAAAATGAAAGCTTGTCGCTTGAGATGTCGCGAGGGATTCTTGGTCTTCCTCGCTCGTTTCCTCGAGACAGTCACAATGGTCCGACGGAGAACGGGGAAGCCGCTTACACAGATGCAGTCACCGTGTCTGTCGGCAACGTAGAAAATTGCTTCTCCTGGATTTTTTTTTTCTTTCGCGTCCGCTCAGCCTTCGCTGTCGTGCTCTGCAACTATGTGTCATGACCATGTCCGCAGCGTACGAATGATGGAAATGCAGATTACATCAGCGCTTCTCCTGGCCGTGACGACGCATCGGTGCAAGCGTGAACGTCAGGACGGTGGCGAAATATATGGAGGCATTGGTGACTGCTTTCCAGAATCTTGACTCGCGTTCGAACGGCACCATGTGCTTGCTTTGTGTTTGCGATCGGAAGGGAGGAAGAAATGTCAGACTTCTCAGGCAGTAGTCAGAAACATTCTATGCAGTTATAACTGTGTGGAATTCGAAGTGATACTGGAAGTAAAACCTCTAATGGGGTGTAATTTTTGTACTTCACTCTAGAGATATATTCTTCTGGAAGGCTACCACGTGACGAGTGTTTCTCATAGGTAGTGTTTGTGGGCCAGCTACTGGTAGAACCGTGCATTTGTAGACACTTACGCGGCATGGATGAGAAGGGCAGTTTTCCAACCAAATACCCCTTTCAGCTAGTAAAGCTAATGATTTTTCACAGTCGATAGCGTTATTTCTATGATCACCAATCGCATGCACACCCCTCTACTCTGGCGAATGCCATTTAATTGTAGCAACATATGTCTCGTGTCACGGGGGGGAAGCTTTATGCAGCGACCACGATGATGAGAACATTTTTCAAGAAAATTCGCGGCAATCTTTCTCCTCGTGTTTTTTTTCGCCAAGCTTTACTTCGCGAAACTGCAAAGGGGGTTATGAGGAACGCCGTAGTGGTGGGCTGGGGTAGAATTTTGAAGGCCCGGGATGACTAACGTGCACCCGAACCTAAGAAAGCGATTCTTTCTTTCTTTCTTTCTTTCTTTCTTTCTTTCTTTCTTTCTTTCTTTCTTTCTTTCTTTCTTTCTTTCTTTCTTTCTTTCTTTCTTTCTTTCTTTCTATTCCGCCCATATCAAAAGGTCACCAGTGCTGCCGGCAATCGAACCATCAACCTTGTTCTTAGCAGCGTAACGTCATATCCATTTAAGAAACTTTGCAAATGGTAAAAACATTCACTTCTGGATTATTATGGGCATACACCACAGCATGATAGATAGGCACGTCGTAGTGGGCCACAGTATGATAAAAAGGCCGAATGGAAGACTGCGGAATAAGTTTGAACAGGTGGATGCCTTCACCTGCACGCATAGGCCGGTACGCGGGCGTTTTTGCACTTCATACCGCAAAAAGTTGCAGCAGCTGTGTACTAGATCTTTACGTGTATATTACAAAAGGTGTATCCTTGAGCAGGAATATTAAAACTGAAATTCTAAACTGCTAACGTTACGTGCATGCATATTCCCGTGTGTGAAGCTTCACATTAACCGCTCAAGTTTTTGAGCTCATTTTGTCCTTATGGCAAAGTGGCTTCGTGCACATCAGTAGGAGCCGCATGGGCAATCGAGTCGCGCAACAATTCACGTACCGCTTGTTTGCTCATGCTTACTTTGTGGCGAACACTATCGCACACATTGGCAAGCATCGACGAAGTCATATCAAAAAGGTACAGTACCCTCTTTTTAATTTTCATGCAGGACGAAGACAGAAAGAACAAAAAAAAATGTTTTAATATGCGTGTAGTTTTTTCCCTTAGCTTTTCCTTCACTTACGAGAAGTACTTATGTCGGCTATGGATGCAATCACATTTGTGAATGCACCTAGACGTTCCGTCGTTCTACAGTATAGTGTAAAAAAATAGTCAACGTAATTCAACGAAAAGCAGGCATTTCGTTAGTAAACTCATGAGCGCCACTTAATGTTTACAAAAATGGGGTATTTCAGCAGCGGTACGAGATCCACGACTCCTGAAAAAAGGACAAAACGAGCAAGCGCAACAAGCGCTGCGCAGCGGCATGGTCACTTTTGTCTGGCTTCTGAAATCTGAGGTACGCGAGTCAGCGAGAAAGGCAAACTCTGCACGACTCTGACTCTAAGAAGGAAACTGAAAGTGACTCAATCGACTGAAAAAAAAAAAGAATGCATTGCTTTTATTTTTCAACTATTCGCTGAAGTTGTCATATCTATTTTTATATGCCAGAGTTTACGTATAGCTGCGCCTAGAATCTCCAGCAGTGATTTCGAACGAGCATGTGGCACATCACGCACTAAAAGTTTCCAGACAGATAATGCGTTACTTTATCGAAAGCCGGCTCGCACGCCTTGAGTGGGGCACGCATAGAATCCCACTGGGATTATAAAAAAAAGGTTGCGTGACGAAAGCGCAATTTCTCTATCCGCCTTCGCTCTCTGCATTTAGCTGCATATTTCACTTCGAAAGGAATCTCCAGGGAGAAGCCACGCGCCACCGCACCGGGGCCAACGCCCGAGCATGGTTAGCCGCCTTAGTCTGGACACTTTGACGCCCTGCGGCATTGATTCCGTCGGCTGTTTTTCGTGGTTAGAATGGCGCAGCGGTGGAAAAGGCTTCGGTGGACCGCTTGCCAAGTAGCTGTTGTGCACTTTGAAACCTCCTGGCACGTAAGTTCAACTAAGTGGAACATGTCTGCAAGAATGTTCCTCTTCCTACGGAATCTATGTGGAAAACGTGTTCTAGAGAGGCGGCTCTTTCTACGGTCGAGCTTCACTTCGTAGTTACTTTTGTCAGATCATATCAGTCATATTACTCTTAAGCTCATTGCAAATGGGTTTGACTAAGTTGAACGTGTTATTTTGTTCTTCGTAGGTACCACCACCTAAACGGAACACCTTTGAGAACGTGTACCGCCCACCTAATTGAACTTATGTGGCACGAGATTAAAAGCGTGGCAAAGTAGTGATGAACCGACGCACAGTGCACCTAATCTCGGACATCGATTGCCGACAAGAGCCTGCTGAATATATAACCAGCGACACGTACCACGAGAATGGTACATCGCCAGCGACACTGAGATTTTTCGTGATCTGCTGTTGGCAGGGCTACTTGTAAACCACTCTTCAAAGCTGTTCTAAAGTAAGATACTACATATTACTCCAGTTTAAGTGAGCACTGTGCCTTCAAGAACACTGTCATGTTTTAATAATATAGTCAAGTTACCCATCCAGTTGGATAAAAAAGAGAACTGGTTGGGAAAACATTGCAAAGTTTCTGCCATTGCGCGCAGTTCTGTACCCGCGCTTGCAAGTACGTAACCTGTGGTCGGTACTCTTCAGTGCAATAATGTTAGGTTACTGCGGAGGCGCACTTTCATCGGTTTTCAAATTTTCAAATGGGTGCGTTATTCTTTCTTCTTTTTTTTTGTTTGCCTGTTTGTTTCATTCGCGTTGTCCGAAATTTTTGCTGTTGTTCGTTGTTTACAGACAGGAATATAAACCATACCGCACCAATTTATTTTACTCCTTATTTTTCGTTTGTTGGAGGCTGACAAGAGGTAAACTTAAGAAAAAAGCGGCGAAAAATGAGGATTCGTTCGGCAGCTCTACGTATTTTCGATCCTAGCAAAAAAAGAAAGAAAAGAAGAACAGGGCTGCAAGAAGGAATGTAGAGAAAGTGGCCACTAGACAGACCTGTTAAAGATGTGTAGTAAATAAAATCCATGGGATAATTAGGGTTGTATATCCAAGTATGCAGCGCCTCACTTGTGTTTTGCACTGCGGACTTCGTGAGATGTAACTGAGCCTTCTCTTTAAAACCTCCTTCGCAAATAGCACACAAGGAACTCTTGCAGCAAAAAGTACTGCTTATAAATTGTAACTAGCATTTTTCTGTAGCATCGTGGGCTGCAACTAGATGTTGATTAAGCTCTCTTTTGTAGCACCCTTATTGTTGTTATTTTTGCCATGTCACTGTGCATTTAATTTGATCTGGCTCCATGAAAAATGGAGCAGATGATGCTTTTCCTACCTCTATATCTGGCCGCATTCTATTTATAGCGTACCAGATCAGGGGTTTATATTTTCCATATCAACCAATCAGGTCTCGATTATTGTACCGCGCTGCCTCGAGTTTACATCTCGGTCAGAATAAAGAACGGTGCTCTTAGTGCTTTCCTCTTGTCATAAATAGCACACCGTCGCGTTCGAGCTGTAGCAAAAAAAAGAGGCAAGAACATATCCGAATAAGCTGTTGGCCAGAACGCGACCCTAATGAGAATCCGTGGTTAGCCTTACGCGATTCCCAAGGGCCTCGCGCGTGTGGTGCTCGAGATAGCACCACCGGCACTTTAGGTTACATTTATGCACACAGTGGAGAGTGGTACAGCACTTGCGGCGAGTGCAAGGAAAACAATAAAGCTGCGCTGGGGATTTTTGGATTATCGTTCAATCCAGTGGTGCTCAACTTCGTCGGCACACAGAGGTTAGAGCAACATGGCTTCATTAATAGGGCACGCAAATGCATAAATAGTGCGAATCGGTTGGGTAACAGGGACTACAAGAGAATTAAGTTACGAAACTGCGATGCTGTTTCGGGGCAGTTATTGCCGCTGTGCGTACAGCTGAGGGTGAAGCGCAGCTTCTTTCTCTAAAACATCGCCATATCCGTCATTTATTTTTTAGTTTAGAAACCGGCGTGAGAAAGTTGCGGATACCATTCTTGAGCTTAGCTCTGTGAGCTGATTGCAAAAAAAAAAATTCAAAAAAATAAAAAGCCGTGCAGAACAAGAAATCATATGACTCGAACTCACGTATATTGCGGGACATGGTGAGGGTTTTTCTGGGAAACAGTTTTAATTTGTTGTGTCGTCCAGTGCATGTATTTGTGTGTCAAAGCGCAGGCTTAAGAAGCGGCTGTATTTGTCATCCTAAATTTCACCCCACCGCCTACACAGCAGTTGTTGTGCCACTACCACAAGCCCGGATTCCGAATCTGCAAGATGCGGAATCTATCCTGCGAGCGCCATAATTCTCGCTTCACAAGTCAAGATGCTGCGCCTTCGTGCGGGAGAAGCCTCGGCGGAGCAGCGTGTTTTGACGTGTCCGCGTGTGCCCGACGGCCCGGCGCCGCACCTCCCTTGCCTGGAGGTCACCGCGCGCGCGAACTTTGAACCGGGTGGCCAGCGCGGTCGCTGGTTGGACCCCTCGGACGACCGTCGTGTGCTGACTTTGTATTGGGCCGTTTCAGTGACAATGGTGCTCGGGGATTATAAAAGCAGCACCGCGCTGCCTGAGAAACAGGATCCGCCGACCCCACCTGGAGAGAGGGTCGTTCCCGACTGGGGTGAGATGTGTCACGCGTTTTCGCCGGACGTCGTCGTGCGAGAACAGTCGCGTTTGTGTGAGCTCTCGGCCCCAGTGCCGATCCGTTCATGTCCTGTATGATAACCTGTATATAATGTATAAAGTCCCTTTTGTTATTCTCATCGACGCCAGGCTCGGAGTCTTCGCTACCAACGCTCTGTCACGAAACGGGTGACGAGCGCTACGGGACCACACAGCCGTAATCGTGGTGCAGCGGTACAAGTTCGTAACACTGCTGGCACCGGTTGGATGTCATAACACTGGTGGCACCGGTTGGAAGTTCGTAACACTGGTGGCAGCGGTGGGATTGACCGGCATCAGCTACCTCGGCGCGGTGAGTGCCTGAAGTTTACCTCAAACACCAGACTTTCTCTGACACAGGTTATAGTAGCTCAGGGATTGACTTGGTGTTGCATTGTGTTTAACCTTGTGTGTTTCAAGCCTAGTAAGAGTGTTTTGAAAACCAGGGGATGCTGAGGGGGTAAACAGGGCAGTGTGTGATATACTTGCATATGTCTTACTAGTAGTGTTATAGTAGCGTACGGCAGGTATATTCAAAAAGGGTAAACAGCAGGAGGACAGTGTGAACGATGGAGAAGTACAAGGTGAAGGAACTTCTCGAAATTTGTGAGGAGTTGGGCATTGAGTTGGGCTCAACCAAAAGAAAGAATGCGATCCTTGAGGTCATGAGGACTGGGGACGTAACGGCTGAGGAAGCCGCTGAGGCCTTGGCGGGTATCAATGAACGTCGGGAAAGGGAGGAGAAGGAACGTTGCGAGCAGGAAAGGAGAGAACAGCAACGTCGCGAGGAGGAAAAGGAGGAAAGGAGAGAACAGCAACGTCGCGAGGAGGAAAAGCAACGTCGCGAGGAGGAAAAGGAGGAAAGGAGAGAACAGCAACGTCGCGAGGAGGAAAAGGAACTTCGCGAGGAGGAAAAGGAGGAAAGGAGAGAGAGGCAGCGACGTGAGCACGAGCTTAAAATGAAAGAGTTGGAGATCCGAAATAACTCGCCGGCGCCTAGTCTCACTTCTAATGTTCCAAGAATACGCGATCAACTTCCACCCTTTGTCGTCGGAGAGGATATGGCCAAATACCTCGTGAAATTTGAGCACGTGTGTGAACGGAATAGCATTGAGCGATCCCTTTGGGCACAGAATCTGTTAGCGTTGCTTCCTGGGGAGGCATCAGACGTAATAACTTGCTTATCGAAAGAGGCGTTTGAGAGCTACAGTGATGTGAAGGAAGCGCTACTGCGGAAGTACAAATTGTCGCCCGAAGCTTTCCGGCAGAGGTTCCGGTATGCAAAAAAGGGTAAGGAGTCGAATGTTGACTTCGCGTTTCGTCTAAAAGCCGACTTGGTGGAATGGCTGAAGGGCGAAGAGGTTTACGACGACCGCGACAAAATTGTCGAATGCATCGCGTTGGAGCAGTTCTACCGTTGCATTGATGAGGATGTCCGGCTCTGGCTGCAAGATAGGCTAAAGGAGGTTAAGCTAAACAAGGCAGCAGAGTTAGCGGAAGAGTATTACACCCGCCGCAGCTTACACAGCAAGGCAGTGCGTGTAGAAAAAGCAGATAGAAGAGATGTGTTTTCCGGGAAGTCCGACGAACGGAAGCAAATCACGCGTCGCGAGTTTCGGAAAGACGAGTCCCTTCCCAAAGAAACTGTAAGGGATGGACAGAATGCATCTCAGAATGATGACGATGGTCCGAAACAGCGAAACGAAATGACGCGTTCTTTTGAAAAACGGAGACCGTTAACCTGCTACAATTGCAAAAAGCAAGGGCACATCGCTGCAAGCTGCCCAGAGAGAATTGCTTTTGCAACGATACAGGAAACTCACAAAAACATACGTCTATTGGAGCCCTATGTGCAGGAAATTAAGGTAAACGGCAAGAAGTGCCGAGCACTGCGGGACTCTGCAGCAACTATGGACGTTGTTCACCCGTCTTTCGTCTCCTCGAGTGATTTTACGGGAGAGTGCGTTAGGATACGGCAAGTGGCCGAGAAGGAGAGTGTCTGTTTACCGATCGCAACGGTTATCATTGAAGGAGAGTTTGGAAAACTTAACACCGAAGCCGCTGTGTCAGCCGCCCTCCCGGAGCAATTTTCCTACCTCTTCTCAAATAGCTCGGAGCAGCTGCTGAGGGATCAGGGCAAATCATTCTTTGCCGACGTGGCGTACATGGCCCCCAGGCGATCCAAAGCGCGCCCGCTGTCGAGGGAACTTGACTTTGCGTCGGTGAGCGAAAGGCGGTGCGGCACACGGACCGATCACGGTAACTTGAGTGGCGAGCAGTCACGGGAGAGGCAGAGCTCGGAGGCTGGCCTAGACGAGCGGGTCCTGGAAGTGAGTGGGAGTGACGCGTGCAGTGCTAGCCGCGATATAGACTCGACGCCGCAATTAGGCGACGCGGGCTCCGCACTCGCTCCGGTTTCCGCCAGCCGGCAGGAGCAGGCTGCAGTTGAAAGAAAAAGTCTGATTCGCGAGCAACAGGAAGATTGTTCATTAGCCGATCTGAGGAAGAGCGTCAAACGGGGAGTGGAAAAAAAGGGGGTTTCATTTGGCAAGGAACCTGGCTTATTGTACCGCCGCTACACGGATAAGCAGGGTCGCAAATATAAGCAGCTTCAGATTCCGCGAAAATATCGCCGGGAAAAATGAATGACCTCATTTGCTTCCTCAGAAGTATGTTTTCGGTCCAAAGCGATTTCAAGGGGACCATTCTATTTGTAATTATTATTGCTGATTAATAATTGTTTCTGTTTTGGTGTGTTGTTGATTTGAAAACTGATTGTTTGAGCCTTGTGTGCTAGATCGTACACCTGCCTCTTGTTGCAGCGGGAGAAAAAAGGGGAAAACAATTTAGTTAGGTTGATTTGAATTATGGCCTTGTCTGGTGTTTGACGGGAGACAGAGGGCACTTGTTCGTGTTGGGTGTTGCCTTTTGCCGGTCGATTTTGCAAGCTGCAGAACGACCAAGCGGGACCAGTGGCGAGAAGCAAGGTCTTAGGAACGACCCGAGCGGAGCTGGTCAAGGTGCCTTGGCGACGACGTGGTGAGCAGAGCTCCTGTCCTGGCGAGTCGGACCTGGGCACGTGATGTTACCTGGCGTCCCGACACTGGACGTGAACTTGGACGAGCCTGACGAACGTGCGCGCCTGGCATCCGAGCCACGTGGAGGCAGCTCGTCTTCCCGGCGCCTTATCTGAGGGCGGGGATGCTGTTGTGCCACTAGCACAAGCCCGGATTCCGAATCTGCAAGATGCGGAATCTATCCGGCGAGCGCCATAATTCTCGCTTCACAAGTCAAGATGCTGCGCCTTCGTGCGGGAGAAGCCTCGGCGGAGCAGCGTGTTTTGACGTGTCCGCGTGTGCCCGACGGCCCGGCGCCGCACCTCCCTTGCCTGGAGGTCACCGCGCGCGCGAACTTTGAACCGGGTGGCCAGCGCGGTCGCTGGTTGGACCCCTCGGACGACCGTCGTGTGCTGACTTTGTATTGGGCCGTTTCAGTGACAATGGTGCTCGGGGATTATAAAAGCAGCACCGCGCTGCCTGAGAAACAGGATCCGCCGACCCCACCTGGAGAGAGGGTCGTTCCCGACTGGGGTGAGATGTGTCACGCGTTTTCGCCGGACGTCGTCGTGCGAGAACAGTCGCGTTTGTGTGAGCTCTCGGCCCCAGTGCCGATCCGTTCATGTCCTGTATGATAACCTGTATATAATGTATAAAGTCCCTTTTGTTATTCTCATCGACGCCAGGCTCGGAGTCTTCGCTACCAACGCTCTGTCACGAAACGGGTGACGAGCGCTACGGGACCACACAGCCGTAATTTGGTGCAGCGGTACAAGTTCGTAACACTGCTGGCACCGGTTGGATGTCATAACACTGGTGGCACCGGTTGGAAGTTCGTAACACAGTTCCTACGAATGATTAGCAAGCACTTCGACAATGTAAGACAGGTAAGTTAAGATTTTGTACTCATGTGCAGCAAACAGGTTCGCAGACAAATTTTGCCGCGAATGTCAAACGCACCGCTGCTCCCCCTGACTTATTGGGCTGAGTTTCATCTTGGGCAGCAGTCAGTAGCGTGGGTATCTCAAACGCCTACATATTTGCTGAGCACAGCAGCGTGATAAAATGTGTGTAAAATTCCAAATTTAGTTACTTTAAAAACGCCAGGGTGTAATAACATATTTTCACGTGGTCGTGACGTCAAAGAACACAGTGCCAATACTGTGAAAGGCAAAAACTAGCTTTTATTGAGCGAACCTGTGCCCACAAAACAGGCTACACTTAAAGCATAACGAGAGCGGCGAACACAGTCGGCGATCGTCGTAAATCTGATCAGCGGGTCAAGCGCGTCGGCTTTTATAGCGCAGTCGTCGAATGTTCCAGACTAATTGGACCCGCGTGCCTTCCACAAAGTTCTACACCATTCGCGTTACGCGTTGAAATCAGATAACACAAGGTTCGGCGACAACAGAGAGCCGGGTAGAAGCATCGATAACTTTCCACAAACATCGGATACATGCAGGCGCGTCCCTCGCTGTGCGATTACAGTTGTTAAGCGGCGAAACATGGTCGCCCGATAAAGATAAGTACACGTGTCAATATTAGAGTACGCCAGCACTCCAAAAGATTAGCGTACCAAAGTAAGCAGAGATGAAACATGCATAGAATGCAAGGAAACTTTTAGAAGTTTTTTTCTTAATTGAGTTACATCTAAGGCACAGATGTTTACGCGTATAACCTGCAACATGCTTCAATGGTAACGTTCTGAGTGTAACTAAACCTTACAGCTTCCATAACACGAAATGACACGCGTAATTACAAGACGCGAAGTATTTAGAATCCTCACATAACTATTTTGAAATCCCACCAACACAGCACTCGGCTACTTTACACTATTCAATGTTTCGATATGATCAAATAAAGATAGTGCACATAGTATAGTATACAAGAAAGCAAAAATAAATTTGGCGTATTCGCTTAGTGGGAAGCCCGAGGCGTCACACCTTTCGCTAGACTGGCGCTTTTGGATCAAGCTTATTTGCGTAACGCCGCAATTGTCAAGCAGCTTTAATTTCACGGTAAGTATCGACTATCTATGGTTTGCGCCTATTGAGGCTAAGAGAAGAGCGTCCACGATGCACACTTTGCTAAATATAAGCAACACGTTGAACCTCTCGTGGTTCGTACGGATTGGAGTGTGCCGCTCCTCCATAGAGCAGCCAAATATTCGCAAAAGCCGTGCAATCAGAGAGGTTAGAGACAGCGTTTATTTATATTCATCATGCTTATTTTGCCTCAGAATAGATTGCCATCGTCATGCTTGCTTAAAGTGGCAACGTAGGCCACAAAGACGCTCACCCTTCGCCATAGTGAAATGACAAAATGGGCCGAATTTTAATGGTCAATGAGCTGGCATCCCGGTGGTGTGTGTGTATATATATATATATATATATATATATATATATATATATATATATACTGCTAGTCGGTTATATATGCATACATATTAATAAAACGTGGAGATAAAAGGAGGTTGAAGAGGAGGACAGTGAGGATTCTCCATGTGGCGAGAATATATATATATATATATATATATATATATATATATATATATATATATATATATATATATCCAGTGTGTGTTTGTTTTTCCACCTACATTCATTATTAGGTAGTCTACGGTCTAATCAGTGGAGCATCGGGTGCTGTGTTTAGGGAACCGAATTCTGAATAAATAAATGGCTGTACTAACAATGCTCGCTGGGTACGTACAGTGCCCAGCTATTGAAACGCTATACTCGGACAGTATGGTAGCCGCTGATTCTTGCGCCACCGTCGAGCGCTGGCTGATCGCTGAGGGGGACCATTTGCGTCACGATGCGCCGAAATGGCTCTCGTTTTCATGCGACACGAAAACGCGTCAGCTCAATGTCCCCAGCATGCAAGGGTGGCGCAAAAAAGTTCCGGTCGCCATGCTGCCTGAGTATCGCGTTTCAATCGCCTTGAGAGAGATAGAGAGAGAAAGTGAGAGAGAGAGAAGGCAGAAAGGAAAAGCAGGGAGATTAACCAGACTGAGTCCAGTTTGCTACCGCACACGTGGGGAGGGGAATGGGGAATGAAAGAGAGAGAGAGAGAAAACATAAGTCTCTACCACACTTTCGCATGCACTAAGTTAGGTGTAGGATGTCTATAGCCGAGCACTCAAGTCTGTTCAATCGCTGAGCACTGCAGACAGGGTATGTGCCGCTCATCAACATTTTTCTTGTACGTCAACTTGGGTCACCGGGTGTGTGCCACCAAATACCTGCCTCGCTCCCATGACAAAAATTTAAAAAAAAATGTTCAAAACTACTTCCATGCTAGGCGGAATGAAAACCACGTGTGTGAATATATATTCACGCAAGACGGCCTCAATATACACTTGCACACGTGCCAGTCGTGGTATCATCGGTGGTGCCACTAGATTGTGAAGCCTGTTCGGTGCGAATGCCTCAAGAACAGCCAGCATGCGTACACACACCATAGGTGACCCGTTTCGGCCTTGGCGATATGGTGTGTCTCTGCGTTGCTTCAATATTAAGTGCATTAACGTCAACATTCCTCATTAGATGGGCTCGGCCAAAACTTTTTAGTACTGTTTGTGAGGTCGAGCGCAGCAATAGCTAAAAGAAAAGGTCTGCCAAGAAGCAAGTTTTTTGTATGCATTCTGCGCTGTGTAGACCTTGCATAACCGGTAAGGATAGATTTCAGGGCTGGATTGAAGAAACATCTCGAGAGCATGCACACAAGGGGATGGGCTGCTTTGTGGAGCAATGGAGTATTTAACAGAAGAACCTGTGGTGGCGGACCGGTGATGCAGTGCGTGTAAATGTGTTGCCTTTCTATACTTACAAATTGAAAAGCTGCAAGTACAAGAGCCAGATGGAAAATTTTGCTAACATTTTTCCCACTGCCGACGCATAATGGTGTTCCACATA
Source organism: Dermacentor albipictus (assembly GCF_038994185.2). Taxonomy (NCBI): domain Eukaryota; kingdom Metazoa; phylum Arthropoda; class Arachnida; order Ixodida; family Ixodidae; genus Dermacentor; species Dermacentor albipictus. The sequence goes on from NC_091829.1 coordinate 51,672,584, forward strand.
AATTAACGAATATGTAACACGGTGTTGTATATGTTAGAATCTCCTTTCCTAAATTGAAAAGAAAATATTAAAAACATCGTTTTCGTAATAAGGTTACTCTTCCCTTCTACAAACTTCGTCACACCTGTACCGGCTATTCAAGAAGTTGTTGCCTATGTTTGAGCCTGAAACGATGCTTATGGATAGATTGGATGATATTTACCCAGTAGAAGGTGCAAACAAATATGGGTCTTTATATATACTTTTTGAAAAGTCATTTTTCTATAAGCATTAAAAGTTAACTGATATTTCACGCTTATAGCTTGAACTTCATTGCGACGAGGATGAGAGCACACAGCCAAGGTCCAAACAATTATGTGGCTCGTATTACTGTTGCTACGCTACAAGTGCTATGCAGCGGCTGACACAACATCACATTGCGTCACTTCGGTAGGATGACATCATGATTTTAGAATCACTCTCAAACTTGTCATATCACTAATTGCAAGCAGCTGTTTTAAATTTCATGTAAGGTGCGCAAAAAATGTTATGCTCAGTTTTACACAATTTTCGTGAATATATTGCGAGAGGAAATACTTTGACTTCTCTTTTCTATTTCTGTTTTATTAGGCAAGAAATAATAAAATGAGAAATATTGGTTTCCATGTCGTGAAATTCAGTCAATACCTAACGCTTGTTAATCAATAAACAAAGGTCAGACTTTCCTTTCTGAACAAATTGGGAAAACGTGTTCCATGTAAAAAAAAAGATTAGAATGCGCACACAAATGTTCTTCCCAACTCGTTTCACTCGTAATAATCAGATATATTCCGCTGGTAATAATAATATATGGGGTTTTACGTGCCAAAACCACTTTCTGATTATGAGGCACGCCGTAGTGGAGGACTCCGGAAATTTTGACCACCTGGGGTTCTTTAACGTGCACCTAAATCTAAGCACACGGGTGTTTTCGCATTTCGCCCCCATCGAAATGCGGCCGCCGTGGCCGGGATTCGATCCCGCGACCTCGTGCTCAGCAGCCTAACACCATAGCCACTGAGCAACCACGGCGGGTTATTCCGCTGGTAGCACAAACATTCTGATGTATAAATTTAGTCGAGCTCTTCTAAGCATTAAATAATCTATGCCTATTTTGCTGAGTTTGAGATATTGTCCATAATATCAAAATTTATTTTTGTGTTAAGCACAAAACTTCCCACTCCGCGCTCATGGCAGATTCAAATAGAGGATGGACCAGCCAGGGACACCACCTCCCCCCAGTGAGACATACTGGCACATTAGTGCTTACAGCATTAGGCGCCAAGCAAACCACCACCTCCTCCTCCTCCCTGTTTTCTTTATGGTTTGATGAGGTTTGGCCCTCCCCTTCAGCTACCGATGATTTGGCGCTGCCATGCGACATCTTTGACATAATAATTGGCGTTCTTGTGCAGCCACATGCCGCTGCTGGAACAATCAAATTGTGCAAAGTTGATTTGTGCAAAGTTGTGCGAATGAGCACAAAAATTACGGGAGGCGTGAAACACCGATTTGAAAGCATGCGGACGGCGCTTGAAGCAACGATTGAAATATTGATTTGTTGTACGGCACGCAGGACCGCTACGCGTTTAGAAAAAATTCCCTAGCCCTGCCTTGATCAGCCTGGCTGTATTGACAGCCACATTTTATACAACGTCCCTTATTTCTTTGTTTAAAATCAGTGGACGACCACTTTATTGCTTGCCCATAAATTGCGAAAGAGTAGCAGTCAACCTCTAGGCTGCGTCCTTCAGAGTAGACAAGTTCAGCCCTCAGCTTTTATCGAGCTGCAAATTCCAACCTCTCTTGTTTCTTTCAGCAGGCGCATACCACTCCGTCGTCTCATCAGAAACAGCTATCCAATCGATAGTATCACCAAAAACATTCCTTCGAACAGATCAATTGAAGCGGAACCGCTTTGGAGGAAATGCATGCCAATAAAATGCATTCTGCAACGCACGTGAAGTTGGGAACATAGGCAACATCGTAATTAACTTCCTTCAGATAACTATTGATCGCTTGCAGGTCATTTGCAGCCACTGAAATAGCGTTGGGTGAAACACTCGGTTTTGTTTCATACCCGAATGCTATTCGAAAAGGGACGATGAATGTGAGGTTTAAACTTTGCGCAATGTGATAGAAAGCGCTAACCCCTGATTCGGTCGGACGGGCACAGCTCTATCTTTCGAAGCCGGTCGCATGAATAATTGAGTAGCACTGATAAATATACCTTTATCATTAACCTAAAGCTGAGCAGTTGTCATTCTCTATGTATCCATTAACTTTGTACTGATCGGCAAAGTTATACCAGAACAGAAAGCCAGATATTCATGAACTATTCCTGTACAGATTCAGAGATATCCATCAGCTTCGGACTGCTCACGCTAAGGAAATTTTAGCCCCTAAGGCTTCATTCTCGTGTCTGTAACTCACTTCCTTACACGCATAGAAAAAGGTGTTTTAGTGAACTAACACACTCAATGAAAGGGTCTTTTTGTTATTGAACTTACAGCCATTTGCCCAATGGGTGTTTGCTCAGAATTGGACCCAACTTCATCTTTCTACCGCGACGTTTAGTATTCTATTTCTGACAGGCGTCTGAATGTTTGCCAGGCGCGCCGGTATCCACAAAGTCTCCTGCGAGGAGAAAAAAAAAGTAAGAAACATTACCTATCATGTACTCACCCTCGATTTCAACGGCGAACCAATGGATTGTCAGTCGGAAGCGTCACCTTTCAGCTGCTTCATTTTTCTTTGCCTTCTTCATGCAAACATGGGATCGAATCCCGGCCACGACGGCCGCATTTCGGTGGGGGCGAAATGCAAAAACACCCGTGTACTTGGATTTGGGTGCACTTTAAAGAACCCCAAGTGGTGTAAATTTCCAGAGTCCTCCACTACGGCGTGCCTCATAATCAGAAAGTGGTTTTGGCATGTAGAACCCATTAATGCAATTCAGTTAAATTCTTCATACAAATTAAACTTTAGAATCAGAAAATATCACCCAAATGGTTGTGATTCCACCACAGCTCAGGCTGGGTACTACTACTAGTGCTTGTTGTTTGCATTAACTCAAGGTCAAGTCTAATTCAAGTTCATTCAAACAACGCAATCAGTCTGCTTTCTTCTCCTTGTATTTATCTTAACAACCTACCTGATCGCAGCTATCCATCTTAGTTATCACGACTGACAGTTGTCTAAACTTAAGAACACTTCCAATAATGTATTGTCTAGTAGTTCAGGCCTCTACATCTACATTGGGCACCGTCATACTTCTACCCCAGCACTGTGCATAAACATCAACATAGACAGTATAATAGGGTGCAGTTATAATTTTCTACAGCAAGAAATCGGATGTTAGTTGATTTTGTTTATCAGCATATATGCTTAAATTTTCACTTGATGTATTGTTAACCATCTTGTTTTGCCATTTCGCTGTATGTGCCTTGTAACGGCTACTTGGACCTCTGTCAAGTTTTCTACACAGCTTTTAGCCCAGGTAGCCATCCAGTACTATGCGGTGAATAAACTGAACTTAACTTAATAGAATAGCCCATCAATTTTTGCACTGTTTATTTCAGAGCCATGAGGCAAGATTGAAAACTTCAATTAGACAGCTGTAAATGGTTGCCAATGCCGGACTTTACAACCTGGACAATGTGGAGTAATTGTGGTTGCAGTCAGCGTTCTGTGTTTTCCAGTGTTCCAAGGGTTCCTTGGGTAATTATAAGCAGCACAACTTGCGACATTCTGCAGGAGTTTTGTTCCAGTGCAGCGGTCCATGAAATCATTTATCCTAGAAGATTTAGCTGGCGCGCGCTGCTACGTACATGTGCCGCGCATTTCTTGCAATGCAATTGCAAGAGATTGGGCACTGCTCTTGTGCATTGCACTTCTGCAATGAACAAGAGCAGCAAGTCTGTAGTCACGCGTACTACCAGTGTCTGCCTGCCTTGAACAAAGCTTCGGAGAATAAATTTTTAAGAGAAGTGGCTATCACGCAACAAGAATGCTTCACAGGTCACTGAGAAATTTGGTTACTTTGCCCAGAGTGTTATTGATCTGCCACATTTTATACGCGGATTCCGAACCATCAGATCATCAAAGCATCCACGATGCGGGTTCTGTTTGTGGTTGCTGCCAAAGTGTGCGACTTTAGGATTGCACTCGGGAAATCACCCGTTGCTAAGCACAAGGTTGTGGGATCGTATCCCAGTCATGGCGGCCGCATTTCGATGGGGGTGAAATGCGAAAATGCCGGTTTATTTAGATTTAGAAGCACGTTAAAGAATCCCGGGCGGTCTAAACCCAGATTGTGATTATGGCACGTAAAACTCCATAATTTAATTTTTAGGAGAGCATACGCATGTTGAAATATTTCACCTAGAATGTGTCTTTGCTGAGCATTTGAGGGCGGCAGCATCAACAGATAATTTCGTATTTCTAGGGGAGAAGAAACTGGAGGTCATACCATAGCGTGGTTCCCGGCCCCCGTGAATGATCTAACTAACCAAGCCTGTTGCAACTCTAACGAGCGGGCCAACTGCCTGGCATGTTAATTCACGCACTGGGCCTGAGCTAATGGTCTGGCTCTCCCACAGGATTGCCCCTTGAAAGATCATTTTGCCACCTTTCACAAAATTACGTCCCATTACAGAGACAACGGGAGAAAATTCCCTCCCCCCAGCCCGAAACTCAACAGGGCTAAGGCTGTTAGTTTCAGGCTCTTACAGAGCAGGTCCTACCTCACCCCCAGAGCGCTAAGTTGGATATACCCGAACTTGGAGCACTCGTGCTCCAAATGCGGTCACACATGCTGCTCCTTCGACCACATCCTCTGGCTGTGCCCGCACAGCGCGGGCTCCGACCTTCAATACAAGTCCAAGTGGGACACTTTGCTGAACAGCTCGGAGTTCCCAAACCAACTACAGGCCGTCCAGAGTGCCTGCGACATTACGGAGAGTCACCACCTCCCTGTCCCGTCGTGGACAGAGCCAGCAACCTGATTGGGGAACCTTCGGTTCCCCCCAATCAAGTTCCTCAGGACACTCTAATAAAGTTGTTGTCACTGTCACTGTTAGTGGAAGTGCATCAAGGAGTGAATTCGAAACGGGAGAGTAGGAAAGACAGCCGAGCATGGCACAAGAGGGGAGAAGGGGGAGAGAAGAATGGTTGGATGAATGGGTGTTATGAGCGCCCCCTTTGGAACGGGGTGATGGGTTGAGCCCCCAAGCTCTTGTTATTTTATTGCCTGATGTCTTACCTATCTGAAAAACTGAAAAAAAGAAAAGGAAATGAACCCGACGAATTCCCATAACCAAACTTTCTGAACCCCTTTGGGAACTTTGTTTTTGTGCGCGTCCGTTGTTTGTCGTTTGCCTACTACGACCGATTTTCGTATAGCCTCTTTCTAATCTTTATTGCGGACATGTTTACTTTTCCCCTACTGTCGCTGAGCCTAAGGGCTTCGAGGAGGCCAGTGATTCCTAAATCGACCGCTGGGCAGATACCTTCACATTCTAATAAAACATGCTCTATCGTTTCCCTAACTTTACCGAAGAATAAATGGCACGCGAGCACCACCCAGTGGTGGGTTATCGAGCGAGAGTGGATCGCAATAACGTTGTTTCGCTCCGACGAATGTTCAAGCTTCTGGAACTACTCAGGCTGACTTCTGTCACATTCCGAGGCTTTTTCTGCCCCGCAGGCGCCCAAGTTGCATCACGTCGCTTTTCTTCCCCCCCCCCCCCCTCCCACAGAGAGGCACTCGACCGTTTTCTACATAAACGAGCTCGGAAGATGGTCCCTGTTGTGAGGACGTTAGAGGGTATGTGCCGTCAGCGTTGGTGCGTGTAAACAGACCGGAAGGTAAACTGGCGTTTGGCGACTTACTCACGCCTGGTTTCGCACCGCTCAACAAATAGAGCGGGGGAGCTTCAGATTTAAGCCTGCAATTTTACTATGTAAAAAGGTTGTGGTTAGAAAGTGGAGTGAAAAGAGTGTGTGAAGTATTGTGATACAGTGCTACACTGAGGGGCAAAAACAAATGAAAAGCAGGGTTCACAAAGAAGAGTTGGAAAAATTACACTGCCGTGAGATAACCCTATTAGTAGCGATGCAGGTGGCGTTATTTGTCCTCGTGTGGCTGAAACGGTTTAAAGCGCTCGTAGGATGCACGTTGCTTCGAAGATGTTCGACTCAAATGCTTGCGCTTTCGCTGCTGAGGCCGGGTTGAACGAAACGCAAAGAGAAAAACAGTGTGCGAATGCCTTACGAGTAATACCGACCTTTCATTTGTTCTTTCATCCTTCTTTTCTGACGAACTACTTAAACGATTGCGTTCTACTCTCATTTCACGATTTTCATCTTATGTTTCTATGAGAAAAGCTTACAATCATCATTCGGGACTGCATTTCAGAATCCATAAGTCAAGGCATGTTTAAACTTGTCGCATATATATTAAATCAATCCTACTCCAGAGTTTTTTTTTTTCCAAATTCTCTTTTGAATAGTCGACGCACCACTGTCAAGTCTGCTAGCTTCATTCCATATCTTGAAATACTAAAACGCAGCTAGTTCTTCGCATTTCCTTTTAGTATCCCTGAAGGTGCGCGCTACATCAGCGCAGTGGCAGCAGAAATCATTTCACCGGTACTGGCTTTAGGATAACTCTTGATTTGCACACTCATATAGGGATAGGCATTATCTCTGGTGTGTTGAGTACTATCGTGTAAGCTGTATACCTTCTGGAACTGATTTTCTATGCAGTCTTGCGGATATTCAATGAGGGCACTGGTATTTTTTAGTTAAAACAAAAACTTCACTACTTTGTAGGTTTCTTTTTGTGAGGTGCTCTTTATATGGCAGATTATATCGGGGTGGGCTTGTTAAGGAAAGGACAAATCAATTTGCAATAGTTATTATACCCCCAAACGGACACTAGTATGAGAAGGTTCGCCTATTCATCAGCACTCGCCGTTCTTTCCGATGCGAATGAAACCGCCTGACTGCTTTCGATTAGATATGCACATTTTTTACCAGTCTTTGAGCTTCATATCTGCGAGTAATTACTCAGCAAAACAGGACAAAACCTTCATCCACAGAAGAGCTTGTATCACAGCATGCTACAAATGAGATTAGGAACTGATCAAGGGTGTATAGCAAGTCATCTAGTGATCTTGGGAAGTCAACCAAGGTTTCTTGCTGCTCTTTACGCTATTGCAATTTACATTCGCAAACACAGGCTGATGTCTGTGTAACTGTGTGCATGTCTATCTGTGGGTGGTAGGGATGCCTGCTAGTCAGCAGACATCTCTAGCGAACCATTACGTTGTAGTAGCTGCAAAGCCACTCTGGCCCTTAGCCTGCGCGGCGTTTCGGATCAAGTCTCTAAACGAGCTCCGGCAATTGGGGTTTGTCCACTACCGAATCGCTAACACCCTAATGCGAAGTAGTCTGATCCACCGTCTGATGTGGCAAGTGGCTTCAAAGGCAGCCGTCTGTTTTTCGTACGTCGTTGAGCTGTACCTTGTGCGTACCATGATTTACGGGAGAAAGGACCAATATTCTCTTAAGCTGTCCTAAATAGGACCGCCGGAGATGTGGTTTGAAGTCAACAATGAATTGTTTTGATGAGTCTTTTCTACTAAGACAGAAGATGTGCTTAGTCTATGGAAAAATTGTGTCAGTGAAAAGATCGGCTCTAACAGCCGTAATTGCGTTCAAATTAAAGGGGCATTTTAACCGTGCACATAGAATTCGTATGCTGTTATCTTGTAGCCAGAGTTTTAGTGGTTGTTGCGATTTATTGGCAGTATTCCATTGAATGTTAAAACTATATTGACGTTTTATAGTTTTTTTGACGTGTACGAAGGAAACAACTTCTCAATGTCTTGACCCTTTAGTGTGTGCATCTTTTACACAGTTGATCTATTGAACTTACCGAATTCCTTTTATTTTAAACAGCCGTAAATTGATTGTTTACTGAAAAGCCGGTGACAAATTGGTTGCCAGTATATTCAAGAACACCCAAATAAATAAACGAGTGAATAAATTAACTAGTAGCTACTGCGTTGCCGCTCTTTTCTATATTAGAAAAACAATGGATGTAAAATCTTTCCACAAGTATTGGTTGACAGCGATCGGTTCTCAATCAGTTAGTCGTGGCGCATGCTTTATGCTAGGGAATTGCTGTGTGAATGCGCAGAATGGAGCACCGCACAATTAGCCGCGATGTGTGTCTTCCTTGGCTGATCAGAAATTTCAAGAAAACTTGAGAAGACGACGAAGTGTCTTCTTGGCAGAACGCTTGTTTCTGTGCTCTGTAAATTTTTGGGTGAAATCTTCGCTATTCGAGGTGCCTCGCCTCCCCGTCTTGCGGCCATGGACGCGGAGCATGCCAGAGACCCGCCTGGCCAGAAGTCATCACGGCCGTCAACCGCAAGGAAGCGAGTTGGCTCCCCCAGTGACACCGAAGACACCGAGCTGTACTCTATGTCGGAAGACGACTCATCCGACGACGGCTTCATACCCGTCCGGAGTAAGAGGGCGAGGAGAAAAATCGCCAACACAGCGCCGTCAACTCCTGCGAGCACAACGACTGTGAAGACAAGGCCTGCGCGCTGGCCACACGTCATCATCTTTATGCCGACAGAACCGTCAAGCAACCTACGATTGCTGAACAGGCAAGCCCTATCCATTTTTCTGGAATGTGCGGTGCCGGATCAAATTAAAGACATAAGAATAAATCCACGCAAGAATATACTCGCCATAGACGTGTACAACGCGAGTGCGCTTGGAAAACTCCAAGAAATCACAGAGCTAGACGGAATCAAAATGCGCCCCTTTATCCCGATCGACGACACATCCATAGCCGGTGTGATTTACGACATTGACATTGCCATTCCCAGATGACTTACCTAGCCTCATCAAGCCGGCATACGAAGGCACGATCATTACGCAAGTGCGCCGTCTTGGGAATACGCGCTGCGTAAAAGTAATATTCAAGGGGGATTGTATCCCATCCCACGTTAAAGTCGGACATTTCCGTCATCCGGTTCGACCATTCATCCAGAAGCCGCTTCAATGCCATCAGTGTTTCAGGCTAGGACACGTCAAAGGCGTGTGTCCCAACTCGCTACTGTGTCCCCGTTGCGCTGAACCTCATGCAGAACAGACCTGCGGTGCCATGGTCCTGAAGTGCGTCAACTGTAGCGGCCCTCACGCGGCCTCCTCGAAGGACTGTCCCCGCATCAAGAGGGAGCGCGCGGTTCTTAAGCAAATGGCCAGAGACAATTCTGCCCACAGGGAGGCAGCCGAAGTAGTCCGGCGTCGGCGACGACGTAGGCGCCATCGTACGTCTTCGATGAAGGCGCGTGCGCGAAGTGACAGCACCCACTCCACTGCGGTGCCAGTTAGTCACGCCGCGACAAGGCCCACGACTTCCACGAAGGAAGCAGAAAAGACTCTATCTTTAGAGGAATGGCCTACGCTACCAAGCCGCTCCCTTGCGAAGGAACCTCAGAAGGTCGGGGTCCCACCTGATCCTTCTCCGGCCATGGACGATTCACCTAAAACAGACCGCCAAGTCATCTCGGTGCTACGTTCTCTCATGGAGGCCATTCGAGCAATTTTAGTGGACATCGGGACACCCTGTGCTCAAAACGCACTTAAAGTGCTGGACGCCTTAGGCCCAGTGCTTGTATCCCTCAACTAGAAAGATGGCTACCCATACCCCATCCTTCCGGAAAGAAGTCAAGGCTGCGTCCATCATCCAATGGAACGCCAGAGGGCTAAAATCACGAATTTCAGATTTTCGGCAGTTTGTGTACACCAATCTGTTTCCCCTCATCGTCATTTGTGAGCCCAACTTGTCGAAATCAATAAGACTGTCAGGATACGAATTTATCATGTCATCAACAAATGGTGCATGCAGCAAAATCGTCATTTTTGCTCGTCGTGAACTCACCTATGTTTTGCAACCAATTGCTCCCCACGACGACAATCAATATATATGCATCACAGTTAAAAGGAACAAACTCTTGTTTACTCTCATAGGCGTGTATATATCGCCTTCCTGCAATTTCGATACCAAAAGATTTGCGGATATCTTGAGTGTTTGTCCCGCCCCATGGGTCATCATAGGTGATTTCAATGCACACCATCCAGCATGGGGAAGTACACGGACAAATGCAAGAGGACGAAGATTAGCAAGCATCGCCCACAACTATGGCCTTACTCTCCTGAACGATGGTAGCCCCACCTTTCTTCGCGGCGTGACATACGGCAGCTGCCTCGACCTTGCTTTCGTCTCCAACTCTCTCGCCAGATGTGTGAAGTGGTTTCCAGACATTGAGACACATGGGAGTGACCACATTCCCACCTATCTGAACATCAAAGGCTTGTCGTCTAGATCAGGCTTACGGAATACCATTCGGACGATTCAATGGGCTAACTTCAAATCTGAGATGGAAGATGCCTGCCGCGAGGGCCTACCATCAGGGTTAGAGCAAATGATTAAAATGACGATGCAAAACGCCACTCGCATGATGACGACCTCTTCCACGCGGAATGACTTCGACATAGAATTAGAGCGCCTTCGAGCGCTTCGTCGCCGGGCGGAACGTCGATATCGGCGTACAAAATCAATTCATGACCTTAGGGCAGCCAGGAGGATGCAAAAGAAGATTCAGCGTCGTATGGATAGATTAGCGTCGGAACGTTGGGCAACGTTTTGCCAGAAACTCGACCCCCGCAAGCCACTGTCTCACATATGGAAAACGGTGCAAGGTCTGCGTTGCCTTCCGGAACGGCGTTTCCCATTCAAGGCGCTAGCGCTTTTCCAAGGGCGGCAAGACATCGATGTCGCAGAAGACTTTTGTGCGCGGATCGCAGACCAAGCTACTCGTCCAGATCCTCCAGCCCGAGCTGACGCCCCCAATTCACGTGATGGCCGCATGGACCTTCCTTTTACAATGGAGGAGCTCGAAGCGGCTCTAGCTCTCTGCAGGCGCTCATCATCTCCGGGTCCGGATGGTATATCATACCGGGCCTTGTGCTATCTCGGAGAGTCCGCACGGATAGAGTTGTTGAGCCTTTACAACTCCTCATGGCAGGAGGGAAATGTTCCTGACGAATGGAAAGTAAGCCGCCTGGTGCCACTCTTAAAGCAGGGCAAATCCCCATTAGAACTCACCTCTTACCGCCCAATAGCGCTGGCCAGCTGTGTAGGAAAGATAATGGAACGGATGATCCTTGGCCGCCTGGAATGGTACCTTGAATACTACAAGATTTATCCGATTTCCATGGCTGGTTTCCGACGTGACCGCTCTTCTATCGACAATGTAGTTGATCTCGTTTCCTATGTCCAGCACGAAAAGTCCCGTAAGCGTTTATCTGCAGCCTTATTCCTAGATGTGAAAGGGGCATACGATAACGTATTACATGAGGCCATTCTCGACGCCCTTGCGACGGTTGGCCTAGGTGGTCGAGTTTTTTTTTGTGGATTGCAAGCTACCTATCTGCAAGATCATTCTTTGTGTTAACTGACGATGGCCCAACTACGCGACGCTATACCAGCAGGGGCGTTCCTCAAGGCGGTGCTCTCAGCCCGACGCTATTCAACCTCGCTCTTGTTGGACTTGCTGAGTACTTGCCAACTACCATCAAAATTTCAATATACGCTGACGACATCTGTGTCTGGACTTCGGCAGTCACACGTCCTCAGATACGTGCGCGACTTCAAAGAGCGGCCACTTTGACAGCGAACTACTTGTGTAAACAGGGTCTCAGCATATCACCAGAAAAATGCGCACTAGTAGCATTTACTCGCAAACCGATGACGCCTTATATCATCTCAATCAATGGGCGGACTATTTCCTATGTCCGAACCCACAGATTCCTCGGCGTAATAATTGACCGAGACCTCTGTTGGAGCCCGCACGTGGCCTACATGAAATGGCGCCTGACAGCGACTTCCCAGTTGTTTCAATACTTGGCAGGAAAGACGTGGGGGATGTCAGTAGACGCAATGCTTAAACTCTACAGAGCTCTCTTTCTCGGTTTTCTAAGATATAGTCTACCTGTACTGACCAACACCTGCAAGACAAATATTCGTGTTCTGCAGGCAGCACAAGTTCAAGCACTCAGAGGCTGCCTTGGTTTGCCCAGATGCACCTCAACAGAGGCAACTATTGCGATTGCTCGGGACCATCCAATGCGAACTCACATTACGGTGGAAGCCCTGAGAACGCACATCAGACATTTTGCACGTGCCACATATCACCACCTTGCAGCACTACCTTCGGACAGGCACCAATCATCATTCGCTAAAACTATAATCAAATACAACGACAAACTGCCATCGGGCTTCACCGCTGCATCTAAACCATCGATACCCCCTTGGTGTCTTATCAGCCCCACAGTCCATCTCAGTGTACCAGGAATCGGAAAAAAGTCTGAACTGTCGTCGCCTGTGCTCAAACAACTGTCTCTGCTTCTTCTGCACGAGAGGTACGCGGACAGGGAACACATTTATACCGATGGTTCCACAAACACCCAGTGTTCGTCCGGTGCTGTGGTTGTCCCAGCAAAAGCTATCACCATCAGCTTTAGGACTGACCACCCAACAACATCGACATCTGCTGAACTAGCTGCTCTTCGCGCTGCACTTCGTGTCGTCAATCGGGAGCCACCTCGGCAATGGTCAATCTTCAGCGATTCAAAGGCAGCCCTACAATCTGTACTATCAGCTCTGCATCGCGGGCCATTCGAACAGCTCGTATTCGATATTAGATGCCTACTCCACACATCACAGGAGAAAGGACACCATGTGACGTTTCAGTGGCTGCCAAGTCACTGCGGCGTCACTGGAAATGAAGACGCCGATAATGCCGCTCGGGCAGCTCTTGAAGACGCACAAGAAGAGGCCATACCGCTTTCACGATCCGACGCAGCTAGCAGACTTCGAGTGCTTGCACATGAGATCACGCTATCTCTATGGTGCACACCAAACAGCCAGACCACCCAGAGCAACCGTCAATACCACCTGCCCTCTTTGATGCATCTCTATATGCCAACTGGACTGCGTCGAAGAGAGGCGACTCTGCTTTATCGCTTATGGCTGGGGGTGGCTTTCACCAAATCTTACTCCTTCCGCATTGGAATGGCCGACAACGATCTCTGTAATGCCTGTCTTTGCGAGGAGACGCTGGAACATGTTCTGTGCGACTGTCCTCACTATAACGTTCAGCGACAGTCCCTGGCATCTGTTCTAGCGGGCCTTGACAGTAGACCATTGTCGCTCGACACGATTTTCACATGCCGCCGACAGAAGATATCGCAGGTGAAGGCGACAAAGGGACTCCTTCGGTTTTTGAAAGAGACGGGATTGGACAAGCGGCTGTGAGAGTGACGTCGCGTACCATGCCAGAATGATGGACTCCAACGGACGATGTGTGTGTGCTGTGATATGTGCTCTCTCTCCCTCTCCCCCTTCCCCATCTTTAATCTCCCCCATCCCTCTCCCATGTGTAGGGTAGCAAACCGGTTAAGCCATACTGGTTAACCTCCCTACCTTTCCTTCTCCACTTTTTCCTTCCTTCCTTCCTTCAAGAAAACTTCTTGTTTAACGACTACGCAGGATCGTTTACCGACACTTGCTCTTAATGAATGCAGGAATTACAGCTGCACAATCCAAGTATGTATTTTCGTCGGAACACTCTAAGGAGGATGTGTCCCTATGGTCTTGATCTTTGAAGGAAAAAATTGAACGAACATAAATATGGTTTTGGCAGTTGCGATGTCGCGTAGGTCAATGAAAAATGCCCACGTGCATGTAATGTTCTACGCGGCCAGAACTGTGCGCCACCTTTCTCCTAAGATGTTTTTTTGTATCCCAGTGCACACTAGAGCGATTAAACCGTTGATTAAACTGACTTGCCATATTCAGTGTCCAAGCGCTTCGAGTTGTCGAATAATTCACCTTCGTCATAAATCTCGTAGCCACATGGTTAGCGCGGAAGCTAGAGCGACAGCCCTAGTAAGGCGTCAGTTCAGGGAACGAATCTCGGATCCGGACGAATCGTTCAACTGAAAAGGTTTCTTTCTGAGGAACCCGTTAGAGTTTTTAATTGTAGGTTCGTGCTACAGCCGGTGGATACCAATGTTTGCCATTTACCTACTTCCCTCCATTTTGCCGGATAGCGGGGAATTGATGCGCCATATCTATTCTTTCTTGAATGAATTTCAAGAATGATAGGTGTAACGTTAAGGGATAAAAAAAGCAGATTGCGCGAGGGAACAAACGCGAGTTAATGACATCTTAGTTGAAATCAAGAAAAAGAAATGGGCATGGGCAGGACATGTAAGGAGGATGGAAGATAACGATGGTCATTAACGGTTACGGACTCGATTCCAAGGAAAGAGAAGCGTAGCAGGAGGTGGCAGAAAGTTAGGTGGGCGGATGAGATTAAGAAGTTTGCAGGGACAACACGGCCACAATTAGTACATGAACGGGGTAGTTGGAGAAGTATGGGAGAGGCCTTTGCCATGCAGTGGGCGTAACCAGGCTGCTGCTGATGATCTATTAGTAAGCGTCAATTGAACGCCATTCCAAAGCTAGTGGTGCATATTCGTCGACGTGTTGGCGTATCTTTGGTTTCTTGTTTCTGAAGATTTATATTGTAAACAATTGACGATCAAAGCTTCTCTGCTGAATTATTATATCTTTTTGCTCGTTCTGACCATTCTACTCAATAACGACATATCTGCTTATGATAACGGTGGTTTTCATCTTCCTTGAAAAATATGCTTCCTGTGGCAGAATAGTAAAGAAGTATTGAAAGGAAGGTTGTGACGGAAAGAAAGTTGGTGCATAGTAATTTGACTAGTGATTATATTGCCAGCGATAAACTTAGAAGAAGAACAAAAAGATGCACTAAGAAACTCCAACTTATCTTGCTGTTTCCCTCGGAAGAGCAGAATATAAAGCTATTGCTACTGAGCCCTTGCTGAACGGTAGTTTCTTGAAGGGAAAAATTAAAGAAATACCATGTGCGAAAAAAAAAGACAATCAATACTGGGAGAAGTTACAGTAGATTTCCCACATTCGCTCAAATTGAGGAAAAGCATTTGTAGTCTGTGTGGCCCACACTTTCAAACTAAGATGGCAATTGGGCAGTACGCTACGAACGGAAGTAACGAATGAGCAAAAGAAATTCGAGAACACCTAAACACCTCTTATTAGTTGCGAACGGGAAAGCATTAACGTACAATTGAACGCCGCTGAGCGGTCCTTCGAGTTATGAACTACTCGCTGGCAGCAAGCGGGTTGAGTACGCGTTGTCAATGGCATGGCGTGTTTTGATTTGGCCTTACCGAGGCGCCATTATAACGCAGGCGAGAGCTTGCACGAACAAGGAACGCGCGGATAACACACTCTTTCGAGAGCATGAGCGAGAGTGACGTGGTGTCACCATGTTTCCCTTTCCCCTCACGCAACACTTGGCCGACTATCATTGCAGCAGATGTTGCCTTTCGCCCGCTTTAAAGACTAGGAACGCCTTTGCAGGCTGCGTGACAGTGCCCACAGAAACAGTTCGTGTGTACGTGCGTGTGTGTGTTTAGGTTTTTATTTTGTTATCCTTCTCTTTCTCACCTATTGCATCCCCTTTCCCCTCCCCCAGTACAGGGTAGTCAACCGGTGATAATCTCGGGTTAATCTCCCGTCCTTCCTTTGCCTTTCTCTCTCTCTCTCCTCCATCGAGGCACGCTTGTGACGTGGCACCGCATCCAATGGGATGGATAGGTGTGCTACTTGGTACTGCATTATTTCAAGCCAACCATGCTTATTACTGCATGGCAATGAACCCAATTTTAAGAATCGATGTTAACACGTGACTTCGATGTATGCTTGTATTGTACCTCGTCTTGGCAAGGGCGAAGCGTCTGTTTTAGGTATATGCATTTTTTTTTTCATACGCGCATTAAACGTCAGTGAGTGAGCGCGTGTGGTGTGTGTTGCTTCTATACGTGCTGTGTGTTTAGAAAGCTCCAAGTTTTTATTATAAGCCAATTACAATTTAGGTGCCGTTTTTCACTTGTCCAGATTGCAGACGACTGCTTTTTCTGTCAACGGGCAATTTGATGCTTACGAATGAAAAAAACTGGAACTGACAGCCGTATATTTCCGACACCTGAAGTTGTCAAAATGAATTAGAGAGTAAAGTAACTTAGAAAATATACGGGTGGCATGTAAAAATAAAATAAACAAAATTAAAGAAGGTGTTGTTGAAAATGTCAAGGAATCCGTAAAAAATGTTGCTCTTGATCATCTAAAAATAGAAGGCGAACGGAAACGAAGACTGCAACACATTTTCACAGCGATGGGGCTATGCAATTTGCATGAATAATGCAAATTCGCTTGACGGAAGGTAGCGGCGATGCCAGATCCACAACAGAAAGGTTTGTTCTGCACTGGAGCTAAAATACGTTTATAACGACGAAATACTAAGCTTCGCAACCGTTTTTACCAGATGCTACCTACGTATGACGTGTACGTGCTCCGGTTTTTACGTTTTATGCCAAAGACCTACATTCGTGTCACGTCGCTACGTTGATGCTTTAAAGTCTGCGTATCAACGTTGGGAAGCACTGCGACAGAGAAGTTAGCGACGTCAAGAGAAACGCGAGCGAATCTAACAGAACGGTGAAATCCGTGTTTCGACTTCTGAGACCATGTTACATCGTGGCTTTCCTTCGCGAGAGGTTCGACGCCTCCTGAATGCGTCGTATGCTGTCCAAAGTGGCCCGCTATGAGAATATGAAACACGCGTTCTAGTCACGTCTTTCGATGAAAGGTTTCGGACTTCACGCGTGACGTACCAGAGACACGTTCGTCTCCTGCGCTGTTTACAGACTCTGTTTGCGGATTGCATATTTAGGTTACGACGAATACTTTACCTGCAAGAAATGTCTTCCAATGTGACATTCTCGAGTGTGCTGCTTTTCATCTGACGACTAAGCTTTTTCTCCACTTGTACCGAAAACGGTAAATGATATTTGCTTATTTTTTTTCATAAAAGCAAATACTTTCGTTTCTTAATGCCTCCAGAATGATCCGTTTATCTTATTGTAGCTTGCCTTACGCAACATGCTCTGTGAAGCACTTTTGATTGGTCAGAGTGTTCTCGAGGACCCGTAAATGGGAACCCGATGAGCTGGGTTGAAATGGATCACAGAGACCTCTATTGCAATGTCCGTGGCAATAGGAAACTGCAAAGTGTACCTTCTGTGCCGGTTTGGTGAATTTCGGGTAGTGCAAACATCGACGCTCTGCCAGATAACCCTGAAGCCTGAAATTAAGCAATACGTTTATTTTCTCTGCGGTGCCGTTCAAACAAATTTCGGGTCCAGGAAGGTTTCACGCTGTCCTCGCAACGATGAATAGCAACACCGCGTTGGGTTCAACAATGCTCGCAAGAACTTGCCACTTTGGCTCTGCTGTGCAGGCACTGAAGGCAATCGGGTGGCGCCCATAATGGGGATTTACTGAATCAACATGTAAAGGTCAATAAATGAAACGAAGACCTGAAAACAATGATTGCTACAGAAAAAGTCACACGGAAATGAAACAATTTGTTTCAAATAAAGAGAACTCGAAACAACTACCAGAATTAAAAATAGAAGACAAAGACTAAAAGAAAAGAATACAGTTGACAATGTTGTCGGTGGCACTCACGAATGGAGTTTTCTATCACATTGCATACCTCCCTGTCCCTACCGTGCCCAATTACGGATCATTCAAAAGACGGTAGCAAAACAACTCTCAAGACCAAGTCACGCTTGAAGTTTGTTTGTTTGTCCTCTGTCACTAGCTCATCTCACTCATTTATCGCATCGCTTTGTTTTCTTCAGCTTCTACCTTCATGCGCTGGTCTTCTACGCCTATTTATTCTTCCCATTATATTCTTTCTATTTACACACGTAACAGCCCATACAAAGCAAAAAGAACCAAGCACTTAGTTATTTAATCACTTTGATTGTTTTCGTTAGTGTTGTTAATATGAAAGAGAAAACTATCAATACACAATCGAGTAGTATTTTGTACACAAGACGCACGTCCAAGGGGGAGTTATGGTGTCGTCGCTTGTCCGGAAGGGGATAATCTCGCGTCAGTCTTTAAGAACTGGCTCGAAGCGGAAGGCGGTCCGAAAGCTTCCCTTTCGAGTTTCCGCGCGCCAGAAACCGCGATGTGAGGGCCAATACAACTGACGGCCTGCAGAAATTTTGTTTCTCGTGGATGTGGGTTTGATTAATTGTTTTCTCAGGTGGTTTTCCTGCTGTTTTCTTATTGTTTGCTACTTATTTTGCTCCTATTGAGCTCTGCAGTGCACAAAAATATTAGCACAGTAACATAACACCGGCTTTTTTTTAGTGCATAAAGATTTCTAAAATGCCACCTACGACAGTTGGCACTGTTTCACTTCTTCAATTGTATATATAGAAAAAGCGTACATTACTTGTAGAATAAGGTCAAATATCCATGCTCATTATTGACTAGATTCACTAAATAACTCCTTGCGTAATTATTCATAATTATATATTCCTTTACGATTGATTTCTTAACTTTTTGGCACATGTCATAATTGTGAAATTTCAGTGGGGCGGCAATGTCATGATCGATCAGCACGTATTGTAAGACAAGGACCACTTTCGACACACCCGGCCTCGCAGTTTACTACAACATGCATGAACGGTCCAGCTTGCAGTTTACCAAAAACATATCCCATGCCATTCACATAATAACAGCAGCACTAATGCTTGTTTTAGCAAATTTTCGAGGTAGATGCTTTGTAAATGGTGGTAGTCTTAGTATTTCTGTTTGGCAGGGATTATTTCACTATTTTTCATCTTCCACTAAGCAATTGAAGCATGTGAGCTAAAGTGAACGATCAAAAGTGAATGAGTGAATCTTTTATAGTCCACCTGGACATTCCTATTTATCACGAAGGTAACGTTTGCTTCTTCAAGTCATATATCTCGACATGTCGACTTGCCTTATGTCCGCCAGGAAATCTTGCTTAATTTAGCAAACAAGAAAATTTAAAAGAAATAAAAAAAGAGCGTGTGGAGGTACTGCTCTTTCGATGGGGGCGGAATGCGAAAACACCCGTGTACTTAGATTTAGGTGCACCTTAAAAAACCCCATGATGTCGAAATTTCCGGAGTGCTCCACTAAGCGTGCCTCATAATCAGAAAGTGGTTTTGGCACGTTAATCCCCATAATTTAAAGAGGTACTGCTCCTGGTAAGGATTTGTATAGTACAATACTAAACGTGCTGTATACAGAGTTGTGTTAAAAGGGAGAACACTTGTGCTTATTTCCGCATTTTTTACTAGTACGTGAACTGTTCTACATTGCTTCATTTGTCGATGATAATGAACTAATAACATTATTTAAGACGCTCGTACTGTAACACTACCGTAACCACAGTCATGTAGTAATTGAAGAAGACCATATTGAAGACCATATTGAAGACCATATTGAAGACCATATCAACCACAAGAAAGGTGGTTGATACGGGCTGATAGGCTACAATTAGTACATGACCGGGGTAGTTGGAGAAGTATGGGAGAGGCCTTTGCCCTGCAGTGGGCATAACTAGGCTGATGATGATGATGATGAAGATACGGTCTGAGGTATAGCCACCTTTTTCTTTTTTTTTTTGCAAACCTTAAATGGAAGGTACGCGCGTGAGGCCGCTGTATAAATAGCACGTATCAATCTCAGTATGAAAAAAAAAATTAGGCTTTTATGAAACACATACCGCTGGCCAAGATCACCCAGCTGTTACGGTGCCCCGCCTCTCAACGGAGGACCTGTTCAGTTCCTGGCGACAGCGTCTGCGTTTCAATTGCGGTGGACTGCAAGAGTGCTTGTGTGTCGACAGTTTTACAAACTTTAATAGAAGCCATCTGCACTGAAATCTAGGACTGTGTCGAAAGACTAGTTTCAGGTACAGCGTATAGATGCACAGCAGTCTCCGTAGAAAATTTTACTTTTTTCAGAAAAGTAGACGAGTCAGGGCAAATACAAAAAGATGAACGTTGATGATACCCAAATTTGAAAAAAATACAGCGCAGTTACCACTGTAGCCGGTAGTGACGCGGGACATAGCATGGGCGGCTACTGGGAGTGACCTTCTGGATTATGGCGCGGCTCCTCGGCCTGCCAAATCATCTCGAAAGTGACATGCCAGTACTTGTGTCATATCCGGTAACCACCTGGTGTACGCGTCTTCTGCCACCGGTGCAGTACCACTGCCAAAGTAACACTCAAATATAGCAAGTCATTTGCAACTACAATATAGCTGACGTTAAAATTTCATGCCGTATGCCATTAAATAACTTCAACCGATTACACTATGGACACTCCCGCGTTCTTTGTCCTTTTGTGCTAGGAAGGAGTGGGAAAAGGCACATTTTCAAAGTTAGAAGTGTTGCCTAAAATTGAATCAATAAAGAGAGCAAATGGTCGGCTTGTTCAATTGGAATACGTTTTGTCCTTATCCTCTGCAGCATCACTAACATTTTGGCGTAAGTTGATCTTGGTCTTACTAAAGTTTCCCCGTGAATGTTGGTGCACGGTACTGCTAGGTCAACAGGTACCGCTACAAAATCCACGGAATCAAATGGCCGATGAGAGCATCGAGCATTAAGAGTGCGCGGTGATATTGTGTCCAACAGACGTAGAGAACAAAATGTTGACGCTATTTCTCACGAAGCTAAGAATTACCCGTAATAAAAAATACTTTAAGACAATACTGTGAAACGAGTTTTTCGCATCCCTTTATGCCAGGACGGAGTTTCGTCATAAAAGTCCACTGGCAGGAGAGAAGCACTCACGATCACGTACCACTCTAGTGCAAAAAAGACAGTAAAATAGCACTGCGCTCTAGCCAATACGTTACCAGCCGTAATAAAGAAAAAAAAAGGATGTACCCGCCGATTCTGACTCAATATTTGCCTGACTGAAAACGCAAAGAAGCGACATTACAACACAGCTGGCCCGAAAGGCAGCCATCAACGGACACAATAAACATTGGTCGTAAGACGACGCAAGTGATGGGAGCGCAGTGGCTTTCAATATAACGAGAACTGTGACCAAACATGGCGACGGCGAACCCTGAAATAACTCAGTGGACAGAACTCCAGGCAAGAAGGGAGCGGTAGCATTTCTTGATGGCCATTCGGACTGCAATCGAACGAGGTACCACCAATTTTAAAATGCAATAATGCAGAGACACCGGGGAAAACCGACTGCCAGCGGTATTATTATATAGAGCAGATGCGAGCGCGGAAATTTCTTTTCGGGTTGTTGCATTGAACATGATCACAGCCAATATTGAAACTGAGTGAAAATCCCTTAGGCTGCGCGCCTTAATGGGTCATGCTAAATATATTGCGGTCCAGAATTTTGCCTCTATATATATACTTTGCCTTGCTGCCATTTCTTCAACGCTCTTTTTTGCACCCAAGATTCCTATTCTCGCTTGCCACTTTCCACCGCTGACCAGGAAACGCAGTCATCTGCAGCTTCGAACGCAAGCGCTTCTAGAAGGAGAACGTCCATTTCATTATGGCTACATGGATATCTTCGCATTCCGTGGCGATCTACTGAGTCTTCTTCCGATTGTTTCGATAGCATGCAAACATCGCTTCGCCGTGTTGCGAGTTGTTTGCTTTTCTAAGTCCTTGTCTCTTAGCGTTTTCAGTGTGATTGGATGTGAAGTGTTTTCTCGAGCGTTCGAGAAGCCCGTGAATATAAGCAAAATAGCCGCGCCCACCGACTGGCCGCTCGAGGCACTTTCTTCTTTCTTCTCGAGGCAAGAAGGCGAGTCCTTTTTCATTTAAGTGCCGTGGTTAGCAATGCTTGTTGTTTGCAGGATGAACTATTGAATATTGGTAATTTGGAAAAAAAATAGACGGACTCACCGTGTTGGCGCCAAAGCGGAATGTAATGCGTAGGATATATATATATATATATATAGTACATTTCTGTGTGCGTGTGTGTGTGTGCGTGTGTGTGCGTGCGTGTGGACAGTACATCACAAATACGTGATGCACTGTCCATGCATTTCCAATGCTCGGCAAAGTCTCGCAATTAACTGCGTTGCCAAATTCTGCGAGATGTGTTTTCGTGAGAACGCTGCAAATTTCATTCGAGTCATTTTCTTTCGTGTAGTATTTGGAGGAACTCTTGTGAGTCGCAGTTACTTTTACGAGAACTGTGGTCTATCACACAATCCCGGCGTTACAGGCGTCGCTTTGCGTGAGACCCCGATTAAATTCCGCCAAAATAGCAAAAGTTCCTTGCTTGTGCTTGCATTGAAACCTCAAGTAAACTTAACAATAAACTAAGCGTCAAGAATTGATAACCGGCAAGTAACTTAGAGAGCGTCTAGCCTCTTGCTATCTTTCGTCATCAAGGAAACCAGCAAGTTTAGGCCGCGCAAAGTGCAGTGTTCAAAGGATTAATATACACGGCACGTGATGTAAAGTTTCGCAAACGTATTTGCCATTCCTAAGTGCGTGTGCGCGCTCGTGTTTTAAAACACGCATCAATTTGCAAGTCATTAATTCAGCAGCTTACCGCAAACGCCGGATAAAGCCTTTGTGTAATCTGTGCTGAAACACGCAGACAGCTGTTCAAATATTTGCTCGAGTGACGTAACGAAGTTCTTAGCAACAGATGATCGGCTACTTTTCTAGGCATTACAGGCTAGCGTCTGCTGATTTTTACAGTTCGCCGCAGCAACCACTCCATTCTTCTAGTGCGGCTTATCACTTTTCGCTAAAATGCGTACTTACTAAAAGCCTGCCACTAATTCGAAGTTAGCCCTTCCAAAAGTAAGACTTCCTAAAAAAAAAGTCAAGCTAAACGCGAAACTTTGGTTGTATGCGCTAAAGGCGATTTCGTCACTCTTTAAAACGCAAACTTTGAACGGATATTCCAAAGCCAGAAATTTCTTCATTGTTTTCAGAGGACCACATCAAAATTGCATCTAAAGTGCGGCGCTAAGAGCGTCGATATAGAACGCGCTGAATTCAGACAATCTTTATAATTTACAAAGCTTAAGCCTCTACTTTCTCTGGGCTTACTCAATACTTTCCAAAGAGAGTAGTTGTGGTTTTTACTCCCGCCTCCCATAATTTTATGCTTAGGCTGGGGCAGACCGCACGCCCTCGGGGCACGAAAGAACGCACACGAAGGAGAAAAAGTAACGAAGCAATTATTGTAGCCATTTGGCTTTGAATCTAGTAAGTGCACTCTAAGACTGCAAATGCACTAGGTGTCCTCTCACGACTCACCTATTCAACACGAATATGTGCACTGCTGACGTCTTTTACAAATGCCTTCGAAGAATACAAACGTATTTATGCCACTAGAAAACTTATTTCTTCGTCCTAGAGGGAATGGAATTGCTGATGAAAAGCGCATGCCACAGCTGCTGAGAGTAGGAATTCCGGACTTGAACTTTGACTGCGCATGTAAGCAAATAAGCAATATTATGTCAGCCACCGGGTGGCTAGTCGTATACGTAGATTCCTATTAAGCTTTTTTTCTATTGCTCATCCAAACATTGTCAGTGTACAAAATTTGTTGTATCCGCAAAATCAACTCACCAAAGCACATGCATCTTCTATGAAATTGCAATCACATACCTGGCTGTAAGTTCACATGCCGAAGTATGCTGCATACGTCTTTAGCTCATGATGGCGTGCAGCTCTCTTACTAAATGCTGTGTGGTTATTGCACATTGGTACAGATTTAATCTCATCGCACTTAGGTTCCATCTATAAGAGGAACGTTTCCGAATATATTTTTCACTTATCTGAACGCAACCGGGTTTCGCATAAAATCACAAAATAGTTGTAGTGGCATTCCATAAGCTTATTGGTCTATTTTTAAGGTCGAACAGCAAAAACATTGCGCGACTATGTCCCAGTGAAACAGTCACTTTTATCCGGAGCAAGGATTTACATGTTTGTACTTATTACGTGCAACATTCTTCTACACCAATGGAACTGGAAGCATGATTGTGTGGAGTGGTTTACCAGGTATACTTAACGTGAGGACCACGAAGCACGCCTGCAAGCGCCTACACAATGGCGACAGGATAAAAGTACACCCTCATACAGGCTCTACTAATTCCGCATTATTAGTACTTCAAGTCGTTGGCAGCGCCTGTGAAACGTAGCAAGGCACGCGGCTGACTGGGCCCATTGGTAATTCATATTGACACGTGTACTTATCTTTATCGGGCGACCACGTTTGGCCGCTTAACAAATGTTATCGCACAGCGCGGGACGCGCCAGCATGTATCCGAAGTTTCTGGAAAGTTATCGATGCTTCTATTCGCTGTCTGTTGTCGCCGAACCTTATGTTATCTGATTTCATCGCGTGACTCGAATGTTGTAGACCTTTGTGGAAGGCATGCGGGTCCGAACGATTAGTCCGGAACATTCGATGACTGCTGTATAAAAGCCGACGCACTTGACCCGCTGATCAGATTTCCGACGATCGCCGACCGTGTTCGCCGCTATCGTTGTGCTATAAGTGTAGCCTGTTTTTGTGGGCACAGGTTCGCCGAATAAAAGCTAGTTTTGTATTCCACCGTATTTTTGCTTTCTTCACCGTCACTACCCGGTGACAATATCGAGCACAAGCAGCGCAACAGGCAACGTTCCGCTCGTTCAGGTCTAGCCTCATACACTGTGCACGCTATCAGAACGCTTATAAGAACCACCGCTTGTTTTTATGTGTTGAAAGTTTCTTGTGTTTTTTCTTTTGCGGCTCTCGTTTCGGGTGGAGCCACTACGTGCACCGAAATGGCTGCCGCGCCATGCATTTATTATTTTAGGGTTCAGCTCAGAGTGTGCGAGTGCACATGTGTTCACTGGCGCTTCTATTGGGACGAGGGGCTGTTGAAGCTTTCAAACACATGTTGATTCAAAGTGCCTCTGGTTCACCGGTCAATCAGAATTGGAAATGTCTGAAAGAGGCATTTGTCCTGCAGTGAACATCAAATACGAGGACGATGATGATTATGAGGATCGAAGAAGACACGCTGATTGCGTAAATTAGGGAATACGGTGCCGACTGGCATTTTATGTGTTTGGAGTGCAACGACAGAAAACGCAAAATAATGTTTTCTTGTTGCCTTTTGCCAACCTGATCCTAATCTTGAGTGTCCGCTCTTTTTATAACTTTGATGTTTATTATATTGCCAAAGCTAAATCTCAGTCGAGCGATATTGTACGGGGCGGTATTCCTTCGCAGTCTTTATTGTCGGTTTTCTTGATATCATTGTAAATAACGCAAAATTTTCGCCTCTTCAACCCCTTATTACTTTCGCTCGTGGGGTAACGAAGTTCTCGACCCTGGCAGGCTTGAAACCGTGCAGTAATACACAAATGTTCTTTTGCCGGTTGCCTTCTGCTAAGCTCCCGTAACTTCACGCCTGGAGTTAAAATCGTACTCCAGACTCACTGTGAAACATCACCGGGAATTACATGCGGTACCGATTTGTTGGTGCAACCCATGACGTCAGTAGGCCGCGTCAGCAGTGTGGTGTAGCTTCACTGGAAAGAGAACAGAAACAGCGTGAGCACCGGGAGTGGCATTACGCACACTCTCCCGCTAAGCCGTGTTGGCGCAGTGGGAACTATGGGTGCGCCTGCGCCGTTCTCACTGTGTATGGCATATGCATAATGTTCTTTCTCTGTTTTTTTGAAGTTTTGTACTTAAATTCTGGTGTCGTGTTTGCGAAGCTGTTATTAGGTAAAGAAAAAAAAGTTTCACTTAATCACAATATTTGCCAGCTCACGCTTGCATTATGGCACTAATGAGGAACTTATTCCTTGGCTGCAGCTGCTGACAAATCTAGACTCGCGTACTGCACGTGGTGCCGTCTTTAGAACACCGTTCTAGTGCTCCCGTTTCAGCAGGGATAGTTTCGTATGATAAAGACTGAGCTCGGTGCTTAGCATTATCAAGGTACATTTTTTCGCACACGACAAGAAACCGCTATAAAACTCTTTCGGAGAAAGAACCCAGTACTTTTTTCTAGCCATTAGGATATTGGACAAAATTTGATCCTTAAGGAAAAATTATGAAACGCGAGGGATGCTTCACCTCATTAGGAAAACGAGTTTTCTGCCTTGAGCAAGGCACGCGACGCAACTTGTGCGGTTCTTAGCCCTTTGTGCAAACACAGCGCTCTTTCCACGTCCTCAATTCTTCATTTTTATTGCGTTAGAAGAACATGCACTCCTCGCGATTGTTAGGGAATGTGAACCCGATTCTGTTGCACGAGTGCCCACTCTAAAGAAGATGCCACTTCATAAGAACTTGCGTTGCTCTTTCCTGTAGTTATTGTTTGCTTCTCTGGAAGGTTTTGCCTTTGTTCTCGAGGAGATGTCTGCACGCTCCAAAATATTCTCGCGTGGGTGGCGTACGAAGTTTTTTTGAACGTCCATTCATTGTTCACGCGTGAGTTAAGAAGAGCTCAAGTAGGAAGAGACGGAAGGAAATACGAAAACGACTTGGAGTTTAGTCGATGTAATATTGTTTGGTTAATCTATATCGGCTAAGATTGCAGAGGGAATGCTTGTGGGAATTGCGCGACTATGAGTTATAAATTGGAAAGAATAAATTGAAATGGAAATAACGGAAAGAAGAATGATGGGTGTAACGATAAGCGATAAGAAGAGAGCAGATTGGGTGAGGGAACAAATGAGAGTTAATGACATCTTAGTTCAAATCAAGAAAAAGAAATGGGCATGGGCAGGGCATGTAATGAGGAGCGAAGATAACCGATAAAGATTAAGTTAAGGTTTATGGACTGGATTCCAAGAGAAAAGAAGCATAGCAGGGGCGGCAGAAAGTTAGGTGGGCGGATGAGATTAAGAAGTTTACAGGGACAACACGGCCACAATTAGCACATGAGTGGGGTAGTTGGAAAAGTATGAGAGATGCCTTTGTCCTGCAGTGGACATAGATTGGATGATGATGATGATGATGATGATGATGATGATGCGTTATAAACGCCAATATGTTGAAGCATATGAAAGCACAGGGACTTTTTCTTCTTACTGATGTGAGAAAGGCCTAATAAAAGAAAACGCCAATGTTGGCGCGAAAGAATGCCAGGGCTGCTCTAACCAAAAGAAAACTGTTCCAATCTGTATCTATTCCATTTCTGCCACTGGCCCTTAACGTTCCGTCAAAAATGTTTCAGGCCACCACCGCTTCAGCTGTCTGTCACGCCACATCGCGAAAGCCGCAGTACATCCGTATCTGATCTAACACGTACACACTGATTAAGCATGATTATTCCGAACAAAAGAAAAAAATGGGTTATGATGCTGTGCATTTTCTGCCGTGAGACCCACGTTATCGGTCAAATTTTTTTCAGGGCTGCGCCCACTTCACCTCTCTGTCACGCAACGTCTCAGAACCGCGTATGCTCCCCAGGTGAAAGCAGCGTGCGCGCACAAAAGATGCATTGATAAGCCGAAGAAAACCTTTTATACGTGCAAGCGCACATGCGCGGTCTGTAAAATCGGCGAGATCAACCCGGAGACCGCCGCGCTTCGAGGAGGAAGCGAGCGCCGGAGGAGGAGAGGATGAGCACGCGGCGGAGGAGGAGGAGGAAGGAGGAGGACGGTAGCTGGAGGCGCGCTAGGTTTATCTCATGTGGCAGTTGCAACGGGCTCTGTGTGCGCTATGTATGTACCGGTATCGCCTGACACCCGAGAGGCAGAGCAATGGGCGAGAAGAGTGAGACAGCAACGCAGCTTCTCCTCCCACAAATTTGGGAGGAGAAGAAGGGGAAAATGAAGTGTAAGTTGTGCATTAGCAAATTGCTTGAAATAATAAAGACTGCGTTTCCTTGCAGTGGCTTGCCATCTCTCTTAATGTCAGTTAACACTTTATAAAGAACAAAAAGCGGCCGCAAAGCCCGAAATAAAAAATTAGCCCTAGAAAAACGGCAACACATACACAGTCAAAGCATTTCTAAAACATTTACCGCGCAATCCGCAGGAAAAAAATCATGGGCCATTCCATTTTGTGAACGTGAATGACCAGCAAAGCTCTGTAGCGCACGACAAAGAGGTGACAGAGAATTTGGAGCAAAGGTACGAGCACATCGTCTTGATCGGTAGTCATCGTGAAGAAAGGTACGCGCACACATTTATTTTTATACATCTGCGTCCATTCTCGTTAAACATTTGTTAGATAAATTCGCGTTTTCAATTCGTGATATATTGAGGCACAGAATTTGGAGCGTAAATCTCCGCCCAGACTAGCAGTGGGCCAGTGCCGTCAGCGCCTTCGCAGAGGGAAGGGCAGTATGGGAAGTCTGGCATGATGAGCAGCATCAGAGCCAGCTGTGGAAGAAGACGAAGTAGGAAGAACGCGCGAGAGGTGGCACGAGCCATTTCGGCTGGTGATAGTTTTTGCTAACACAGATTTGTGGACGCACACGAATTATGCACGGAACCATAGCCATAAACAGCAGCGCTGTAAGTGTGAACAGCAGCCATATATACGCTTACGCGTAACCCACGCTGGATGGATGGTTCCGCTGCTCTACTGCTGTTCACGCCTGCTTGTATGAGAGATTAAACTCAATATTCTCTCTAGCGCCCTTCTCATCCTCACCATGCACATCACAAACAGCAGTGGGGATAAGAGGCACCCCTGCCTCAGTACCTTGTTGATATCAACTTTCGCCTCGCTCCTCGTCCCTTCCCATTCAACGAAAACTGTATTTTCTGGCTAAATCTCTCTCGAAAGCTGTATGCAATAATCGCCTTACTCTTCCCCTTCCAGAATATCCTACAAATTGTTGCCGTCTACGCTGTCATGCGCTCCTTTAATGTCTAAATAAGTCACATATAAAGTCACATATAAAGTAAGCGCAAATAAGATACCACTCTGACGCCTTCCGATTTTGAAGCCATTCGAATTTCTCTCAATATGCCATTATGCTCTACCCATGCGTCCAGATTTAATTTATACGCCTGCATACGGATGTAATGGTCAACGATCTATATGAGTGAATTTTATCCTTTTCCTCCATACCTTTATGAATTCAATTCATTCTGCCTTATCGCCAACTACCTGGTATTGGTCTATCTTTTAAGCTTTTTTTCTACTGCTTTCAATCGAGCTTCCCCACTTTTTGATCTTAGTTCATTAGTCAGATTAATGGGAACATCGTCTCACACTGTGGCTCTGCACTTAGGAATTTTCTCTTCGGTTTTTCTTTCAGTTGAAACTTGTCCGCACCAGCTCCTTTTTTCATATCGTTCTCTTTCATTCTCTTTTTTTCCTCAACTACAACCTCGTGATCGCCTTGGAAAGCTTCGGCTGTTATATTTAGGATGTAATTTAATGCCACGTCCCCTTCTAGTTTGTTTCTACCTTTGTCTAGGATATGTTTTATCGTTCCTGAAACCTATCTAATACGTTTATGCAGTTCCAAAATATTCTGGGTGCGACTTTCTTTTTCTCACGTATTTCTGACAACCAACGTTAACTTTCACCATTTACATCTCTTGAACGAGTATTTGAACCATAGATTTTTCCTCCAGATGTATTTCCCGTTTTCTGGCTGCTTCAACCTGTGGGAACTGCGCTCTTTTTTGCCTGCATGTGTTCTCGTGATGCTTTCTGTCGTTGGGCAATCGATTTTTGTATTTAACTCTTCTGCCAGCATTTCGGCTTCTCTTTTTTTCCAACGAGCATGTCGCTTGTCTTTCCGTATTTCTGTCGTAATTGTACTTAGAAGCACACTATATTGCAATTCTTTCCTTGGACATTCGCCAAGTTATTCCTCACCTATTGTCACTACATATGTTAGTTTTCCAGCGTTCAAGTTTGTACTGGTCATTCTTCGCTGCTTGATTTCTTTCCCAACTACATATTCCATTTTCAAGAACGCGTTTATGGTCACTAGCTATGCTCCTATACCTTCCTCGTCAATGACCGTTTCTCTCAAATTATCATGCATTCCTTCTGTCATCAGACAGTAATCAATGGTTGATTGCTGGTTTCCCACTTCCCACGTGGCCTGACCATCACGTTTAGGTCCTGTATTCAGGATAACGAGGTTATATTGCTCACAAAGGTCTAGCATTGACTTGCAGTTGTTGTTTGGACAGCCATATAAATTTTGTATGTGGCAATTCATGTCCCCTAATAGGATAATTTCGGCATCATTTCCAAAACCCTTAAAATCAGTACTTAGGCATTCCACTGACTCTTGATTCTTCTCTCTGCAATTCTTTCCGGTGCACAAACACGTTACGCCTATCCAAGTTTTCCTTCCACTCATTGGGCATGATAACTAGAGATACTCTTTACATTTTGAATTTACTCTTTGAATTTGGCTCCATGATGGATGGGCATTCTGACCCCCTCCATTTCTTTCAGATTTAGTTCTATTGCACCCCTCCCAAACATAATTCTCATTCACTGGCGGCTCTTCCGAGTCTCTAAGGTGTGTTTCTGTAACAGCGTACACCCTTCTTGTTCTCTAATTCCTGCTCATCAATCTCTACCAACTTTTCCTTTCTTCAGCCGCCCTGCTAGTTTATGTAGGCTATTGCATGGCGAACTCTCTTTCTTGTTTTCCTCCTTTTTCTGTTATTAACGGTGATGCTATTCTGAGGTTCCCCTAGGGGACCTTCTTCTTCATTGCTACCTACAATGGCCTCCTGAGCACCCGGGGGCGTCAAAAGATGCAACCGGGTGACCAGCAAGCCGACATCCCATTTCTCGTCCAAGCCTGTTATTGAAGTGGATCACGTCTTGTCCAAAACCACCGCGCTTCTCACTTCCCTGTTTGCTTGTGCAACCACGAAACCTTTTTCTTGGCTCATTGTCTATATAGTCTCATCAGCAACCACAACGACTCTTTGTACGTGACTTTCACGTACAGGCACCTCCGGCACCGTGCAGACCACGTTCTGCACCTGAGGGGACATCTCGCGCAAGTCGTCTACCCCTTCGCCAAGCGCTGAGCTAGTCCAGCGCCTTTTCTGTTTAGCGCGTTATTTAGCCCACCTGCTACTCGGACAAGGTTGCGTCCATGGGCATTTTCAGCAAACTTTTCTTTTGGCTCGCTCCATGCATGACAAAACCCAATGTCCGCCCTGGAAATATACCTACCGCCACCCTTTTGTCGCCTTTCACCCTCTTCACAATTGTCTCTGAACACCTAGCCAAGTTTCATTATTCAAAAAAGAAGTGAGGCGTGCAGGCAGGTCACAAGACTAGAGAAGTGGACAACACGAACGCCGACTATCAACTCGCGTTCGTGTTTCCCACTTCTCTACTCTTGTGTCCTGTCTGCACGCATCACTTCTTTCATGCATAATGAATCCTTATCAACAAGCTCAGCTTTCTGTCGTTTTAGCCAAGTTTGATTCGCCAACGATTACAACCCTTTCACTATCTCCTACTGGCGAGGCCCCTCTCTCCTTCCATTGGTCATCCTTTTCTGCGTGATAGGAGCTTGACAAGCGGCATTGACCCCAGCGTTCCTGCTTTTCCTTTGTGGCCGCTTCAACGTAGGTGCCCCACCCTGCGTAGCAAGCCTTCCAGGTGCGTTGGTGACCCTTCCTGACCTGTCCCGTCGGGAGACGGCGTTCGATCGTCGTGAACATTCTCGATCATGATGGCGGCTCTGTTCAGCCCCTCCTTGGCAGCTTGAAATCTCTTTTCCACCGCCTTCCGCGCATCACGATCCATATTCAGCTCGTTTTTGAGCTCGTCCATCTATTTCACAAGTTGATCCTGGAAATCTTCCATTTTCATTAGACTAGCATCGATATCAGTGTCTGCCGATTGACTCGATGTCCTGCTCCTTCTCATACTTCCCCTCGTCTAACCTTGAAGGGGGTCCTGTACTGCACGATTTACCCTCTTTCTTGCCATGTGTTGCACTTAGCTATTTCTAATGCAAACACCGAAGCTTCCAGCGCACCTTCCTACTAGGAAAGGCCGATGCGCACAGTGTCTAAATCCTTAAAAGGCCGCAAAGTAATTATCACCATTATTTTAGAAGCAATAAATGCCACACAGACTTAAGGTATGACATGTGTTCGAACGTGTACCACTACGCGGCCACACTCTCACTGTCCTACCAAAGCAATGTTCCTGATACCCATGCACATACACTAAAACCACTAACAGCTAATATATATATAGTCTTGCAATTTCCAAACTACTATATAAAGGCTATAAAGATATAAACGTACCACACGATCGCAAGTGTTGAATCACGAGGCACGAAAGGACGCTCTGGTTATCCTGCAATGGCAATATACTCGAAACACATCCGCGCACACGAAAAAAAGAGGAAAAGAACGAAGAAAATTAGCATATTACTATATAAGGTGTAAAAAATAAGCAACTAAAAAAACACAAGTAAGTTCAAAGCATGCACAGAAAACTCACGTTGTCGTCACCGCCACGGAGCCCTGGAAAAAGTCGTCCATCCTCCACAAACATCGCTATCTCGGATGTATGGATGGATGGATGGATGGATGGATGGATGGATGGATGGATGGATGGATGGATGGATGGATGGACGGATGGACGGATGGACGGATGGACGGACGGACGGACGGACGGACGGACGGACGGACGGACGGACGGACGGACGGACGGACGGACGGACGGACGGACGGACGGACGGACGGACGGACGGACGGACGTTATGAACGTCCCATTTGGAATGGGGCGGCGGGTTGCCCCATCTAGCTCGGATGCATTGATGGATGGCTGTTATGATGTACGGATACACGGAGGCAAGCGCTATCTCATGGTAATGGAAGGAATCCAATGGCGATGACGTTGCACGCTTCCTCCACTGTGATCGGTTGGCCTACTCGGCAAAAGAACAGCCACGCAGCACCCACGGTTGCAATAATCCAATGATGTTTGCAAAGAAAAGCTTCGCTTTTATTATATGCAACACCATCTTATGTTTGGCAAAAGCAGTGATAAGGGTTAGAGCGAACACTATAATTAACTGGTTCCAATTTACCAGTAATACCTTGCCGTTTTCATTGCTGTTGTATGGTTTACTTTTTCAAGAAAGTCAAGTTACTCTGCACTAGCGAAGTATAGTTTTGGAATGCTTAACATATTCGAGGCATACCGCAACATTTCGGACTGTTCCTCCGCTTAACACTGCACCTGGATTCAGGTAATTACATGAAAACACCGCTTATTGACACTAGGATTCAATACGCTTCGTATCGGCGCAGTTAAAGATGCCGAGCCGCTTCAAATACCTGAACGTTTGCCATGCCGCGCACTTTACAACGATGAATGCACGTTCACACAAGCAGCTGACTGCAATCTTGTAAAGGACCGTGTCTGGCGGCTAAGGAGCGGCTGACGACGGATTCTCACAGCTGCATTTAGTCGCGATGAGCGGCCCCTATCAACACCGAAACGTCTCGTGATGCTTACCGTTCGCGTCTGCGCGCACCACCATCCCCATGTAAAATAGCGAGCGGTGTATTCCGACGTCCTTGCGACTGCATGATTGATCGTCTCCACAGTAGTCGTAAAGTAAAAAAGAAAAGAAAAAGAAGGCAGGCAGTGAGAGAATGAGCCTAAACGATTGCTTTTCGGCCGAAGCGAGCAGTTGTGATCACCCCTCTGTGAGCAGCTTCATCGCTCTTACTCGCTGGTTTGAATGCATATTTAGGCATAAGCATTGAGTGCCTCCCATTCATTATAGTGAGCTCCTTCTTGGAACGCCTGCTGCTGATCTCATGAATTTGGGCGAATACAGTGAAATGACAAGATGTGCGTGACGATTCTGTATTAGAACTCGGTGTTAATTTTTGTCCACATGAAACAGACGCTAATATTTAGTGATGTGCTCAAGATATATGCAGACAGCAGGTACTTGCAACATGATGCCGTAAACTTCCATGCGCTTCACAAGGTGTAAGATGGCAATTTAAAGGTTACTTAACGCCGTGAGACATTTAACACGACTGGGCGTTGCTTTTAAGCATTACTGAGAGACAGCCCCAAAGCAGCGCCACTTTAGATGTGACCCTCAATGGCAGAAAGAATTGAAATTAAGACCACTCACATTTTCGAGGAATGTTGCGAGACTTCTCCATAAGTTTACATATTCCATTCAAAGAACACTGTCTTTCACCATAGCTACCGCTGGATTATTTATGCGCTTTCATTCGTCTTTTTTTCTTGTTTTGATTTTTTTCTTTTGATATTCCTTTTCCCACTTCTCTCAATGAAGAATAGCCAACCACGTGCAACGCAGGTTAACCCACATGTCTTACTATACATCTTTTCTCTCTGTTTATTCACCTAGGGGAGTACTGTCTATACCTACTCGAACTTACTCTGAACTGAAGCTGACTTACGTTTTAACATGGATGCTTCTGCACAATGGCTAACTGCCTAGAAAAAACTATGAAAGACAAATAGTCGGGAATGTTTTTTTTAAGCATGCCTAGCGCTTCCACAATTCACAATTCAGGTAACCATAATTGGGAACCAACCAGGTTATAAACGTGTAAGCAGCGTTGCGAGATGATCATTTATATTAAAAATTCTGTTTCTTTTTCTTACTTCCCTTGTGTGCAAGCCTTAGGAGATCATTATAGAAAACGTGCCACAGTGATGTTATAGGTATTGTCTCTTCCTAAGGCATTTCTCACACTTTTTTTCTTTTCAGCGCGAACATCAGCGCTCTTCCTTTATGCAAACTTGCTAAAATATTTTCGTTAGAATGAGACAGACGTTTCGTAATGAGCAAGTGATCCCCTAACTTTATCAAAAATCGCAATAAAGCATCAGGCCCTTTTGATATTCGCGCACAATATTTGTCATCGAGGTTTCTGCTTTCTGACTTTGAAAATGCGCTTTTCACCCTTCGTGGCTCCGCATCCATCAAAATAATTTTTAATCGCACATACTCAAGCATGCAAGCCGTTTAGGCGTGCGTTACATAAGGCATGGACTACTTTTACAGTTACAGTAGTTAAGAGCCCGTAACAGTGCTTTTGTCAGTACCTCCGGTAACGCTGAGATGCATCATCGTGCCATAATTCTATGCACGGAATATTTTACTGTACGCACGGAATATTTTACTGCGGCAGCAGCTGCGATCTCGCGACAGACCTTGTTCCGCCCGTCTGCGCAACCGTTCGGTAACTCTCTGGCTGGCGTACGTTGTTGCTGTCGTCCAGCCGTGGTCATCTCTGAATATAGTCCATGCAGTGTACACACGATCGGATAAAAAAGTAGAGTGTAGTAGTGTGAGTAACCGCTGTCGCGTTAAACATACTGAGTATGAGATGACATTTAGGAGCCTAAAATTTTCTCAACTCGTACTTATTCACTTTGATCCAATCTTCTGTGCGTGAACACAGTGGCGGCACATTTTTTTGAAGCATCTCTTTTGCTGATAAAAGACGTCAAGACATGGCGCGCTTTTTTTTTTGTCGTGCTTTCTGAACGTATTTCAGGTCTTGCTTTGTCGAGAACCAGTTGCAACGTGCGTTGAACAAAAAAAAAAAAAACAGGTATTACGTTCCCGTGGCTGACTGTCACGCCCCTCAGTGAGTGAAGAGTGTAGCAATCGCCGTGTTTAATAGACGCTTTCACCCATAGTGTCACCGAGGCTGCAGTAAAAAGGAGACTGGTTTTTCATTAACGAGCTCACGACAAGACTAAACATCCTGTTCGATCAAAACGCTGCGCGTTTTCCAGCAACACCACGTTCGGGAAGTCGCGTTATTCAGCGTCTCGCCTCACGCAAGGAGAGAACTTTCGCCTACGGTTCCGGTTGACGCTCTACATATTTCTGTATATATTCGTTTTATAATAACCCAGTGCCAGGGCAGTAAACCGGAAACTCTCATCAGCTTAACCGCCCTGCCTTACTTCTCTTTTTACCCTTCTCTGTCTACCACAACGCCTACTCTGCGAATGAAAAAGGGACAACCAGGGCTTTT
Organism: Dermacentor albipictus; assembly: GCF_038994185.2. Classification (NCBI taxonomy): domain Eukaryota; kingdom Metazoa; phylum Arthropoda; class Arachnida; order Ixodida; family Ixodidae; genus Dermacentor; species Dermacentor albipictus. The sequence continues at coordinate 51,708,686 of NC_091829.1, forward strand.
CTAGGAACATAGAAGGAACACAAATAATTTTGAAACTGGGATTCGTAATCTTATCACACACAAACAAACAAAAATCTACAAAAAATGAAATACGAATCAGTCACTCCCAATATCACTCCGCCCCCACACTTCTTTTTTTTTTTGAGACTGTCATTCGGTATAAAAATAGTTGGAAGAAGTGACAAAGCCGAGCCAGGGTATGAAGAAACTGAGCAGAATCTGTGTGGTCTCATGAAAACGCGACGGGACACCGTACAAAAGACCAGTGCGCTTTCTCGAAAGCCGCAGGTGGATAGCGACGAAAAGTTCCCAACTTTTTACGACGTCGCAGAGCGTAAAAAAGTGAATGCCTATCTCGTCTGGACCAGGCGCACATTTGGCTGGGTCCTAAAACTTGATTAAATTTTCCGAAACACGAAAAGAAAACGCTCTGTCGTGGAAATAAGCTGTGGTGCTGAGCTGCCATTGGGCAGGGATTTTGGGGAGATTGCGTCTGGCCAAGTTTATCGAAACGCTGTTGCGCATTTAATCATAGGCTTTCTTTTGCGTCTACACTTCTCGTGAAAGCTGAGTTGGACGTAGAGTGCAGTCCTGCTTATGTGAAAAATTTGTGAAAAGCGAAAAGAGCTACGCTTTCCTTTGAAATTTTCGATTCTCAATACAGTAACTGCGTGCCGTGTTTAGTGATGATCAATCACAGTCCAACGTTTCTGTTAGTGCGGCATGGTACCAAACGTTGCACTCAAGAATGAAAAAGGCCTAAAAATACTTTGTACGTTTGTTTAATTTCTAGGCTTCTGCGTGTTCATTCTGCCCTTTCTATGTTTAAAAGGAAACAGCTGTGAATCATGCATAAGAAATTACGTGGGATATGCTATATTCAGAAGCATTCACGGAATATTTTATAATGACGTCAGTTTAGAGCATTTATTCATGTGTTGTACCACAGGTGTCGAAACAGTTCTCGGCAGGTTGCTCTTTTAAAAGATAGGTTGGTACGTACTTTTCTTACGTGTCCTAATGCAAAGTCAAGTGAAGTCTTTTCACAGAGAAATGCTTCCATCTGTGAGGTGCTACGTTTCACACTAGTTCCCCGCGTTGACAGAAATTGGTCATTCCTGTGATGTGAAATAAATACATGAACAGTCATCACTAAAGAGAAGAAGACAGAGCACTAAACAAGAAGTTGCAGTGTACCATCTAAAGTACACCTACTGACTGAAGGGATGCCAGTGTCTCGATATACAGTACATATTTAAATATTTCCGTCCCTAAATCTTCTGGCTAACACCATCGCTCCAGCAAGCAAACATAAACAGCTGAAGAGAGCTAAGCATTAAGATGTCGACTACGTTGACGACGCGCCAGCTTCGATATAAGGAATCGGCGATTGCGATTTGTGATTCTATCATCCATCTTGCGATCGCACACTGCTTGTATGTAGTGTACTGATCTGTAAGACTAAGATACATCTTAGTACTAACCAGGACATTAGTCGTGGTTTCTCGCCGTAAATAAGTGGTGGCTTCTAATGTGCTTGACAGACTTATGAGTTAACTTTATTTTTGAATGTATTTTGTAATTTAAACACTCGGCAGGCCCTCATTATATGTATTTTTTATGTGAACATGAGCTTCCTGCGCCACTTAAATGCAAGAACATCTCTGAAACATTATAAAATCAAGAAAAAAAAAACACTATGACCCAGTGGGAGATAGGTTACACACGAAGCGTATGACGTAAGCATAGGTGGCCCTCACATAAAATTCACATCAGTGCCAAGATACTGAGTAGCAAACCATAAAATGTACTTTTGCATTCTTTGAAGTCATGAAAGGCTGCTGTTTATCGCTATCGAAATGTTCATGCAGAAGTATTCAGAAAGTATAGAGGTGCATGTACTTTCCTCTCTAAAACCATATGGAAACACTCATGCAGCTTCGAACACAGGTACCTTGTTTTTTGAGGTATTATGAGTGAAGGTCGTATGTAATTTGGCCAAGCGGAGCCGGGAAATACGATGCGCTCTATAGCATTGGGAAGATAAGTGCAGTTCTTGCCTCTGTTTTCCTGTCTAAGCGAACTAACACGTAAAACAGCTTCCACAAAAGACGCTGGTCAGATGTAAAGTAGAACATGCGCCCGCAGTGTGGGACCCACGTCCGTCACGCCTCGCCGATGCACAAGTACCTGTTCAAAGTCGTACTGCCAGATTCATTTTTTCGTCATATATTTGCGGGATCAAAGTTTCATCACCCAAAGCCCAATGTAGCCTGTAATTCTTTTTCGTCAGTTGTCGCGTTGCTATATTGTTATTTCACAAATTGCGTTATTATGCTATCAACGGCACACCCTACATTGGACACCCTTCACGCATATCTTATCGCATCGGTAACTCCCCATTCAGGTGTATCGTCCTCTTCCGAGCACCACAACATTCAGCGCTTGATATTTTTTTTCCCCGAGCAGCCACTGACTGGAACAACCTTCTCTAAATCATTACCATCCTCAACCTATCTGATTCATTTGTTGATTCTGTATGCGCACATCTTATCTCAGAGCAGCTGCCGCTTGGAGCTCAGCGGTAGGCTACTAGCAGTTCTACAGCGCTAGGAAGGTCGGCAAATATTCATCAGGTAGGAAAATTGCAGTGGTTTAGTAAACAATGTAAATAAAATTTGACATATGCCCTAACTTAAGAGACATCATAAGTAACCAACAATAACTCCAAGGACAACATAGGGGAAATTACATGTATTTACTAATCGAATTAGAGAAATTATAAATAATCGAAATGAAAGTGGACTTTAAAAAAAAAACTGGCCGTAGGTGGAACACCAACTCACGTCCTGGCATGACGAGCGAAAAGGTGGGTTCGTATCCCACCTGCAGTCAATCATTTTTTCGTCCAATTTCTTTTCCATTAATTTATCATTTCTTTGATTCATTTAGTAAGTACAAGAAATTTCCCCTATGTTGTCCTTTGTGCCTTTGTTTGTTCGCCACTTATGAGATGAATAATAAGAGTCAGGCCCCTCGGTTCTTTTTCTTCTCGTTCTAACTCAAAACAGGCATCTAAATATGGAACAAGCATGATTGACAACATCCTTAGGACTTTTAACATGTTCCGAGTGAGTTCTTCAGCGTCGGCTACAGTTCATGCAGAACAGGAGAGTACGCAGTCTGTGAAATGTTTGCCATTGTTTGTTGAGCACAATGCAGCGCCCGCACGAAAGTGTTCCAACAACTCAGAGGGAAGACCACTACGGCCTTTCTGAAAGCACTGGCAGCATGAAACATGGACCGCAATGGTTATTCACTTTCACTTTTCACTTTTGTTTTTCTTTCGAGTTTGCGACATGGTGCACAGGAATTCATTCGTCACGCCAGTACGCATTCAAACTTTCGCGACGACAAACGGAGTGTCCACTGATTGTCGTAGAAGAAGGGAGAGTGAGCGATTCTGCACGGTATAGCGTCGGCAAATCGCACGAAAAGACGGTGGTACAACAAAAGCACTTCCGTTGTTTGCTCTTGTTAGCAGTGTTACTATTTGTCAAAGACAGTGCACAAAAACGTGAAATGTGCTCAACAACTCCGTCTTCTCGATTTTATTTTCTCTTCTTTATTTTCATATAAAAGAAAAGGGAAATGTTGGAGCTTGAGTGCTGCGCCAGCTCGTTCCAGCGTAATGAAAATGTACAATTTTACGCATGAGCTGTCGTATACCTTCTTACGCATAACTCTGATACCATTGTACACCTAGCGCAAACGTGTTTCAGCCCAGATGGTACGAGTGTTTATTGAACATCCGATTGTGCATTTCATGAACCTTCCTACGCTTTTAGGCTTCCGCAGTACTATGTACTGAAAAAAGTGGGCGCTTCTTTCTCACGAATTTTGTACTGTAGAAAATACGGCTCTATGACTACTGGAAGAAGATGGAGTGATTTCGTTTATAGGAGAAGCAATCCGCCCTTACCTTTCCGCGATACCTTCATTTTAACATACCGCATAAGGCTAACCGGGTTGCCCACCTCATCTGGAAACAATTTGTTCAATTTCCCATAATCTTACTTTATAAGGGTTCCCGCAGCCACGCATCGCAAGTATTTCCAACACTACTGTGCTGGCTTCTTCCGTAAAGCTTAACGACCATCGATAAATGTAGCCTCTTGTAAGCTGGTCACATTTTCAAGGATGTCCTTTGGGAGCAGGACCTGCCGAAACTGTGGCACGCTTTTAAAAATGGAACTATCTGTTTAAGGCTGTTACGGCTAACAAACCCGGACGACCTTAAAATAAACAGCATTCTCCCTACCTGTGCAATAACCGATCGAACATGTGGCATTTATGGTTGTAATCAAACAAAACAGTTCAACGAAGTTCCCTAGTGAGAAATTTGAGGGTGGCACGATACGTGTCTTCATTTCACGACATTTTGGCTGGCGGGGACAATCTTCCTCGTATGGCACTTTGCAAACGGAGCAAAGTGTGGCGCTACTGCCTCGCTAACCGGGAGATCGCGAGAGGCAGCGCGTGGGTGACGCGCCGGCGCTATTCACAGCAGCCGCCGCAGACGGTCATGCAGCGCCTTGTCCTCATACAACCCGCCGTGGTTGCTCAGTGGCTATGGTGTTGGGCTGCTGAGCACAAGGTCGCGGGATCGAATCCCGGCCATGGCGACCGCATTTCGATGGGGGCGAAATGCGAAAACACCCGTGTGCTTAGATTTAGGTGCGCGTTAAAGAACCCCAGGTGGTCGAAATTTCCGGAGTCCTCCACTACGGCATGCCTCATAATCAGAAAGTGGTTTTGGCACGTAAAACCCCATAATTATTTTTTTGTCGTTATGCAGATGACGTGCGCTATCCTGGCGCCATCTGGTTGTCATCGTAGCCGCACTGTCTATCTTGCGCGGCACTACGCCTTTCTTCTCAGACTTTCGCCATACCCTTCTCCTCCGCTTTCCTCCGTGCGTTTTTTTTTCGCCGTCGCCGTTTTTCATCTGCCGCTGCGCTCCGCGTTCGATTTCACATTCTTGGCTGTGCTTGTTCGCTCGGTTACGAGGTACGTCGGCGTCGTTTGCCCTAGGAAACGGGATCCTAAGACCAGCGCTCTAAGACATATTGTAGCGCTGATAAACATTTTATCCTTAGGCCTGCCATCTGGGAAACCGCGGCTTCCAAGAATTAGCAAACGGTATGCGAAGTGGTCATCACCGAAGCCTAACTACACAATGAAAACGGGTAATGCGGCTGTGGCTAACTGGCACAGCGTCAGCATCTGCCGAAAGCCCCAGGTTACTCCGTTCGCGTTGTATTCTATGGAAATAGTCGATGAAGCCTAAGTTCAGATCACACACAATTGGAATATCATGTTAGATAACTTCCTTGTTAGAAAAAAAGTTTCTAAGCTCTGATGCAGACAAGCATGTAAGATATTTTGTCTTTAGCACAATATGGGGTTTTCAACCTTCAGTTTAACCGACTGCATTGGTTGTACGTGCAAGGAAAGCGGAGCTAGGCGGCGTCTACATGCTTTCTTTTTCTGACTTGTTCGCTGGCGTATTGCCAAACTGTCAGCGCAATATTTTCTCTACGAAAAAAAAAAAAAAGCTGCACGCGTTTAGTCCCTCTAGCGGCGAAACACATAGGAAGCCTAGCACTAATCTGGCAATATATTGAGTACCACTGAAGAATAGCGGACGTTTATAGCCAATATAAAATATAGCTGAGTACGTGGACGTCCAAACCACAAACAGTCTCCTACCACTGCGGAAAATTGCGGCAGTGACTTGGCTGTACACCAAGCCTACGTGGTCTGAGGAAACAATCACCTTCAAGAACTGTATAGTGACAGTCAAGCCAAACCGGAAAAAGACCGGGCAGGACTACACGCGAGTCTTTTCGATCCTTCTTCATTACGGGTCTTGTCTGGATTGTGGTGGTGTTTCCCTTTGCATGTATCGCATGCATGCAGCATAGAAACGCCAAAGTCTTGGAACGGTGTCTTTGTTAGTGTTGGCACTAAGGCTTTCACGGAAAACCATTACAAGCAAGCAAGCATTGCAGAAGTGAGTCGTACGCATCCATGTGGAATAGCGAAGCAAGACGGATACATCACGAGCAATAAACATAACTTCATATCAACAAATTTCCTTTTTTTGTTGTCTTGATTTTAATAGCTTATAGAGTACTTGTATTGATGGTTGCGTGCATGTTATGCAATTGTACCTGATTTATCTGCTCCTGCAGTATAATCTGTTTTTTTAGTGCCATCACTTTATGCTTGCAAATTTATGTTTCTTTGCTGATTTCTGCTTCCTATTTTCCATTTCTATATTTCTGTCCCCTCGTTCTTAAAGAGTAGGTAGTCGTCGTGCCCCTTCCGGTGGCAGTTACCAGCCAAGTTCCCTGCTTTACCTTTTCTATTTTTCAAGTGCAGCTATGTTCTCATAAAAAAATAATCATAGTGATTAAATGTACTTGACGTTCCGTGCCTTCTTCTGAAAGTTATTGTACTTTATGTGCATCTATCTGCCCCTTTGCGATTTTCACCTCTTTCATTGTACCAATAGATCTATGCAAAAAAGACAAGGTGTGTGTGTGGGGGGGGGGGAGGGGAAGCACTTGTAAATGATACTGTGTTTACGTTGTGAAATCTCTGCATATACGCTAGTCGATGCATCATTAACTGGCACATTGCCGTGAATGCTTCGAACTGACGAAAATATATACACTATGTATCAAAGTTTGAATCAGTTCAATATAATTCAAATATGAAACTATCTTTCGTCTGGACTGCCTGTCGTCGTTTGCATCAATACAGATTTGACACTAGTGTATTTAACATTACTCCCCCTTCATGGCAATGGGCGATGCTTGTAGGACTAAGAAAGAAGCAAACACATCCATTTTAATAAATTTAATACGTATTCAATCTCATGGAACAACGCCGCAGTGAACAAACAAATTTTCACAAAATCAAGACGCCAGGTAATAAACAATGATACTGAGTCAGATCACAAAACGCAATACAGCTCATAACAGAAAGAAAAAGCATGAAAAAAAAACACTTGGAGGAAAAGTTAGCTAACATGAATACCCTAGAATAAAAACACCAAAGTCCGCTCACAGTAAGCACTGAATCTCAGGCACATGTTGGAGCATAATCAGGGTAAAAAAGACACGTACCCTTATCTAGTACAAGAAATTGTACACATGGTTATGGCGCATGTTATATATATATATATATATATATATATATATATATATATATATATATATATATATATATATATATATATATATATATATAATCATGTGTGTGTGTGTGTGTGTGTGTGTGTGTGTGTGTGTGTGTGTCTACGGGACGCGCCAAGCAATCTCCTAAAGAGAATCAAGTTATCGGGTAGCGTATTCACTCCACCACGTTACATACGATTGACCGAATATATGCCCAGGTAGGTTCCCGAGCTGCTACTTATATTAGGCTTTCGTGCTCAGCTTCCTAAAAATAGACGTCGTAACTTCACATCACGTCGTACACCGTCGTGAATCAATGGTGCGGACTGCTCGAGGCCAATGACCGAACTTATTCCCACCTCGGACAGTCTGGCGCTCGTTTGGTGAGCTTTGGTTGTGATGGGGTCCGTTCAGGTCACCAAACTAAAGAACTGTTTTGGGTGTTTTCTTTGCTACATAGTTTTCTTTGTGTAGTTCCAGTGCATGCGACGCGTAAGGAAATTCGGTTGTTATTGCGTTCCCAGACGAGGAGAAACGACTCGGATCATTCCGTTGCTGTGTTGTCTATACTCCACTGTGTTCCTCGTTTTTGATAAGGGGCCCTAGGCATACTTGCAGCTCGGTATCCCAGTAGTATTCGTTCAGACCCATGTTATACGCACCGAGTTATTTATTTAGTTCGATTCCCGAAGCGGGCGACTTTCGCACGAAGCGTGCGGCGCCAGCGGGTCGTTGAAGACAGGCAGTGAGCCAGTGGTGAATGTTGGGGTCATTCGTAATAAATGACAATTGGTTCGCCTTCGCTCGGACCTTCGGGGCTTAGAATACGCTTGGCTACTTTTAATGCTACTTTTGTAATCTCTCGTCGAAATCTCGACGTAAGGCGCGTTAAACTCAAAATAAGGTATTCCCACAGAACTACAATAGGATAACCGAGACAAAACGAGCATTGTATGGCAACGTCCTTAGGTTGTACTGATAAAGCTGATGGCAAGCAATTTTGCTTTGTTACCCAAGTGACGGTCGCTAACTAGGACACTAAGAGATAGACACATGTAGGACGTACGTATAGACAACCTGCATAATGCACGTGCAGCGGGCATCAGCAAACAGAGAAGTTGATTTTATACTCAATAATTTTTTTGATAGCTGACCTCCACAATGCTTCTGCTGAACAACGCGAGTAATGAATTACTTTGCCTGTATGAATGCTGCCACCAACACCATCTTTCCTTAACCTTGCTAATTTAGGAATCATTCAGTCGTTTTCCCTATCTTTCTGCCATATATTGCCGCTCACATAACGGTTGGTGACTCCACCGCCTTTACCTTACAATATATTCAAGTCGATGCATTAATGGGCCACATCCACTACCGCGGCATAGGTATCGGTGAGGGAGTACTTTTCATTCCTATACAACGCAGCATTGTGTTGGCTGATCACCCAGTCGTTCCCTCCATCTTTCCTTGCTTTGGTGTTCTGGCTGTTTATGCCGATATACGCGAAGGAAAAGAAAAACACGGGGGCACGGGTGATTTTGTACCACTTCCTAGCCGTTTGCCTCTACGCGTGGCCTAAGGGTTCCGCTTTGTTATCCCATGTTTTAAACGCTATGCAAGACCATAACCAACATCCCCGATCCGCCCCGCTTTCCGCCCTGAAATGTTGACGTACCCAGCATGCTCAAAAGAAATAAGCATGTCTCTTTAACTTAAACATAGGCCGCATGTGTGTGTGTGTGTGTTAAATTTAGGCCGCATAATAAAAGCATTTGATAGTACACAAGCAACCATTGTTACGTGGACGGTATCAGAGCTGTTCAAAAATAATTTCGTGATGTACCGTCGCGACGATTCGATCTTTTTTTTTGAAATTCCTATATGTTTCAATATCATTATTTCTCATGTTGCACCGCACTGTATGTTTGTCGGTATTCTCAGCGGGCCATATCCCGCTGCTTCGTTTTCGTAATCCAGTCCATTAATTCATAACACTAACATGACCATGGGCCATGCCTTTTTTAATGCGCTTCTTACTGCTCCTTTTCCATTCCAGTGAACTTGCCAGTGTCTAGGATAAACAAGTTCATAGACCAAATAAAGCGTCATGACACTAGCCGGTCAGCGAGCACGGGAAAGTGTATCAGTGCGCGCTTTCTGCTGCTCACCGAACATCGCAGTCCCGACGCCGTATCAGAAATCTTCCTCGCGTCTGTGCTTGCTGCATACTCGAGTTGTAGCCGATGGCTTTTGCTGGTTCCAAGTTTCGCGAGCCAAGCTTCAAGCAGCTTCTTATCCGGTGGTTACGTGTGATTAAGGCTGACACCAGGCTCCGTTGCCTACGTCCGGCACTGCGGCACAGAGCAGTAAGTAGCAGTAGCCTGCTATGCTGCACGCCTCCAAAAGCAGCCACTACATATTATAGTGTTTTCAAATGCTATCAAGCGGATACCCAAGGCGGGGAAACCTCGCCACTTAATCAGAACCGCAGCGCAGGTGGGAGTTTAAACTTTCGTTTTGAGTTCGTTTCTGCACTTCCGAAGCAGCCGACGTGGCCGCTGTGTCCACGTGATCCCTCATGGCACGTCACGTCTACGGTGGCGCCAACTTTTCCAGTGGTGGAGCTCACCCCCAGTACAACTAGATTGAAAACATATATTTGAATATAGGTTTCCTTTCCTTGGGCGACGGGCTCGAGTCTCAAATAACCAAGGCACTTCATGTTGTCCTACAAATTTTTCCGTCTATTTTTTTTTCTTTTCTTGACACACCGTCCCTCCTGGCGGCACCACCAAGAAGCCTCTTGTGTGGGCACATATTCAGGTGAAATTCTTAATAAATACGCGGGTTCGGTTTCTGCCGAAGGTGAGTGAGTGAGTGAAGTAACTTTATTTTGGTCCAGAGAAGACGCAGGGGAGACCCCGCGCCACCCGGCTAGTCCCACGTAGGGAGCGCCAAGCCGAGCTTGACGGCCCGGTCGCGGGCACTCTGGACGGCCAGGGTTTGGTCGCTGAGTTCGGGGCTGCCCAAGAGCGCAGCCCACCTATCCTCGCTGAAGGAGGAGCCGATGGCTTCACACCCCCACAACACATGGTCCAATGTTGCCCTTAGTCCACAGGCAGGGCAGTCCGCACTGGGGTATCTTTCGGGGTATATGGCATGAAAAACCGCGAGGTTAGGGTATGCACGGGCTTGTAAAAGTCGAAGGGTAACCGCCCGCGCCCTACATAAGGCGGGGTGCGGGAGGGGGAAGACCCGTCTTGACAGATAGTAGTGCGTGGTGATCTCGTTAAACGTAAGCAAGGGTTCACCGCGGGGCTGAGGGACTGCTGAGGTGGCGCGGTCAGTGAGTCCTCGGGCGGCCTCGTGTGCCGAGGGTGAACAAATTTTAAAGCTTTTATTTTTTTTTCGTTTTCATTAGTGAAAAACAGCACATACTCACGGGCACGTATCCACCGACTCAAATAAAGAGGACGGCAGAAGGTCCACACAGCCGAGCGCGAGACCAGTACTTACGATTGTGCCACGAATTGCTACCACCATGGGAGAAACCATCTTTAGAGGACATGCACACCCCTCTGCACACGTATACCCGTCGTGGTTGCTTAGTGGCTACGGTGTTGGGCTGCTGAGCACTATGTCGCGGGATCGCATTGCTGCCACCGCGGCCGCATTGAGAAGGGAGCGAAATCCGAAAACACCTGTGTGTTTACATTTAGGTGTGCGTTAGGTGGTCCCTGCCAGGTGGCCGTGGTTTTGGCACGTAATACCCCATAATTTTCTTTTTCACACCGCATACGCACATGTGAACACGTAGTGGCTAGAGGACGGCCTAGCGAGTGATCCACGCTACGTGGGGTTCAGCGATTTACCGCCAGGCGGCGTCTTCACTCGATCTCACGGCTAAGACGGTGCGTGGGACTTAAAGGCTGCATTTTTTTCAACACAGGTTTCCTTGTTTATCCCTCATGCAACATTTAGGCGCATTTACTCTTTGTACATGGAGCGTAGTGCTACACGTAGGCGTCATTGCTAACCATGCTTATTAAAATTTCTGCTAAAGTTATAATAAACGATTATCTTGGCGGGGTTCACCATGTAGAATGGTCTCAAAATTTTATTTGATGCAGTAACTCTCCACTTGCGTTTTCGGTATTATTAGCATTGTCTTATGGTAATTAATTGTGGCAGCTTGGCCCTAGGATGTGCCTATATGTACTAGCAATGCCAGGGGCATGTATCAATTGTTTGCTGCAAAGTTTTAGTAGCATCGGCCCCCAAAAGTAGTACACATATCACACTACTCGTCGTGTGGCGTTCATTTTCACCGACTAATGTTTCAATGTGCTTGAAATATTAGTGCATTTCCTTATTTTCGACGATATTTTGTCGCTACAATAGTTCACAGAGCGTAAGTGTAAGGCGGCAGCGTAGAACTAAAAATATTGTTGCTGTTTGGGTCGCCAGTCTTTTATACTCATTTTCTTTCTTTCAGAAGTAAAAAAATAATGAAAGGCCACTCGCTGCTTCCAATAAATGAACACTGCTTCGGAGAACGTGTGTGACAAGCGGCTTACGTCTGCACCATTCCTCGAACTTAGCTTTAGCAGATATCGCAAATGAGATATTGCAGTAAGTAGCCTGGTGTACACTATCACGCTAACGTCCTTAAGCTTCTTTCGGCTGGGACATTTCTGCAACCGCTTTCCATTATTTTATCTTCTTGATCGCTAACGAAATGAATCTTTCGAAAGCGTTTCCTTTATCTCTCTTTTAGCTCAGTGTGGGACGCAGTAGCAGCAGCGACAGGACAGAGTCTTAGCCATGTAATTCTTCCAGATGCTGGAAGAAAAAAGTTAGGATGGTGTCTTTGGGCAACTGAGATTTGAAAACGCTGATGAACATATATTGCAGACCGATTGGCTGACGTTGCCATAAAAGTTGCTGTATTGTCGCAGTGGACTCAATTTCGCTTTTTTTTTTTAGTATGATCAACACGCCAACCCAAGTGTTGCTGATGCAGCCTCCTCGTACTGCTGAAGTTACATGATTTCGTAGTATAAGCGACTGCAGCAAATGCATCTAAACGTTATTGCTTTCTTACGTCCGCTTTGTTTCACAAACTTGGTGTTTTGTTTTGTTCGCTGTAAGATTTTCGTACCAACTTTAGCTTTCTCTAATGTAAAATCGCTGGTAGTTAAGGCGTATGACTCCTGGATCAACAGGAATAGTTTATTTGACCTTATCGTGCAAGTTCGGGCAGTCAAAGCGAAATTAAAAGCATGAAGTTAGACAATGTTACATATCTGCCTATACAACCGCAAATCTTGGCATTCTTTTTGTGATGTCTGCTTTCATTTTTTCGTGTGCAATGATTTAGTTGTGCCTCAAAGCACATCTTCAAGTCAAAGCTTAATTTAGCGTTTGCAAACCATTGCAAATAGTCTGACGCATATGCATAAGCACCGGCGGAAGGTTCGATGCAAAATTATTAACTTTTGGTAATAGATATTTTGGGGATGAACTACGTCCTACGACCGCTCAATCGGTGACGATTTCAGTGGTGACTGTAATGGGTACGAAGCGAAAAGGAGATAATTTCGGTGCTCATTCATGTTCATAAACCAAAGCTGCTGCGTTTGCCTTTGACGCCTAGAGATTTACACTTGTCATGCAGTTCATACTTTGCTTTCTTTCAAATACATACTTTTTGAGAGAATGTTATTGACGCCCCATTATCACCACGATCTTGTTTTGCAACAAACACCAGCGGCTGTGGTGGCGGCGGATACCATCGCCACTTCAAAGGGCTATTGGAATGAGCTTTTAACAGCATATGTTGTAAAATACTGTTTGTCTTAATGAGCAATATACTTTGGTTTTGTTTGATCTTCATCTTCATTGCAATGTGACTTCGTAACTGGTTCCGCATATTCAGTCGCTCTTTCTTTTTATTAAAAGTGCGGACTCGCATTGATGCATACACATTGGGTTACTTTGCACTTTTCTCGTAACCAATTTCTCTGTCACCTGCCGTGTTATCGGACATGTAGTTTCGACAACAGGTGATGGGTGTGAGATGGTGACAAATCTTAATAAACAAAGGAGGTCACCTACAGTGGAAGGCGACCTCATTTGGACTTGTTGCCGACATTCGCTTGCCATTCCGATCCTAGCACAACTGATGACCCGGTAAGCACGAGTTCCGCTATTTGCCACAGCCGGTGCTTTTCAAATAAAGGTAATTCAAAAGGCCTTCATATTTCTGGTTATAAGCAACGGCCTTGTCCCATAAGTCAAGTCGATTTTCTCTAAATGCATACAGAAAGCTCTTACTTGATGATTTCTAAAGCTGTTGCATGTGCTTTGAGATGTGAAGGCCGAATTATTTTTTAGCACTTCCTCCAAGAACCTCCCGCGTGAGAAACACGCGATCAGTATCGGTGCACCAGTTATTGTATTCTTAAGCGTACTGATAGTAGTTGAGCCATGTACTGGTGCCAGACGAAACACCATCGAACAGCTCAGGTCTTACTGGTGATTCAAAGCTTCTGTAGTTCTCAAGAGTACCTATGAGGGCTTTCTGCTGCTGATTTTGTTATATTTTTCTAGCGAGGAGATTGTCTCACGCATCTGAGAGAATAAAGGCCAACTGCAACGAAATTTCACTTGGGCTAATTGCCTATAAATGCCTAGCGTATACTCTCAAAGTAATCTTGGCAAATCCGTAGGGCTGGCAATCGTCAAATTTGGTGATTAGCAGGTATTAAATAGCGCATGTGCAGACTACACGTGCACCGGCGGCAAAGCGGTAGCGATGTGCATTTGGCTAACACGGAAGAACCGTCGGCAACTGTTGATCTCTGAGTTGCGTCCTGTTGCGCCTAGGCAGCCAGGCGCATTGCTCGCTCATCACTTGCGAGTTGACGGATGCCTTTCTCGGCGTGCGTTTTCCCTGTTGTGCTTGTTGATTTCAGCTGTTGCAACAATGCCGATGCGTTGCGTGGCAGTCGGGGGCTCGAATACGCGCTCGAACACGAACGATGGCTTTGCAGTACACAACGCCGAGTAGAGGGAGGCCGAAGAACACATCTTTCCTCTCCCAGCTTTCAGAGCGAAAGCGCTCACCGCGGCGCAGTAGGCAAGGGCGACGGGGGCCAGCCAACGTGCACAAGGCACGTAAGTTGGAGTTCACGAGGCTGCACAAGCTACATTTCAACAGCAAAGGCAGTTACCCATCGAGGTTTGCTTGGCAACCGCTTTCTCGGGGTGACTATAAGTACCATATGCCACGGTGGCGCACGAAAACCAAAGGTAACGTTCAAAAGTAAACTGTATTCAAGGGCGACATTCTCGAGCGCAAATTTTTGTTATTGCAACATCCTCAAGATATATCGTGCGTCTCTACGTCGGAGGCGTTGAAGTAGACGAACGAAGCCCTTTCTGACACAGCTCCAGAAACGAGCAGGAACCGCATGCTGCAATTGTCGCGAAGGGGAACACGACGCGGCGGACATGGTGTAGTTGCGGCGGCAAACCATGCAGGAATACAATGCCACTAGAGCGAAATGGTCAAAGATTTATGGCGGCCGCAGTCCGGCCTTCCTGGTCGGGAGCTTACGCACACTTAGCACCGAACCCATCTAGCCCGGCCGTGCCAAGCTTCCGCTATACCTATCATCCTTTACTACAGATGGCGGTAGTTGCCCGATCAGTCTCATTTGTCGAGAAGTTCCGCGCTTCAAGCGTGTCAGGCAGCTGCCGGTGAAGTCGGATACGTCATGCCGATGACGCTAACATCACCAAAACTTTACGTTGCGCTTAAACGTGACCCGCAGCAGCGTGGCGATCAGTTCTTGTCGCAGCGTTAGCGGTCAAGTGCGCGGCGAGTGAGCCCTTATTTTTAGAGCGCAGCTCTTTGGCGTCCGTTCCTGGGTTTCGCGTCGTCGTCGGCGTTGTCGTCGGCCTCGTAACCAGCTCCGCCCCCCTTTCATCCCCCCAGCGCTAGCAGCGACCGACTGATACCACTGGATGCCGCTGACGACGCTAGAGAGTCAAGATAACGTGACTGCATAGAACACCGTCGCCGCCATGCAGAAAGAGGAAAGGGTCCCCCCCCCCCCCCTGTTCTTGTGTGGTGGATAGGGTGCTCTTCAGTTGCCGACACGCCGGTTATTTCACGTAGGCCCCGGCACGTCGACGAATACGTGACCACCTTCCCACGGCTAGACCTGGTTCTTAGCGCTGCGGAAGCGAGGGTATCATATTGTTTGTGTCGGCATCGGCTGCGTTGTCCCTGAAACCAACTCCGCAGCTGGGGTTGACTCACTATCGGCGTCAGCGGCATCAGTCAGTCGCTGCTATCTCTTCCCTCCTCCCTTTATCGTGTTGTCCGCTTGCTGCGCGCGCTTCTGCCCCCATCGTTTGCCGCTGGGTGTACACGCCGCCCCCCTCCCCCCTCTTCCTGCGAGTCTCCGGTTGTCAAACCGCCGGCTCGAACTTAAATCCTTTCTTCGCTCCTCCTCCAATGCAACCCCTGTGCGGTGGCAATCAGAGAGCCAGATCGGTGGCGGCGGATCTGTATATGTGCACCGCCCGAGCCGAAATTGCCGCTGCCGTTCGCCCTGTGCGGTGGCAATCAGAGAGCCAGATCGGTGGCGGCGGATCTGTATATGTGCACCGCCCGAGCCGAAATTGCCGCTGCCGTTCGCCACTGCGAAATTATCTGCCAGTTCTTTCTGAGCCATGAGCGAGACGACCGATGGAAGTCCTCCGTCTGCTGCTGCTGCTGCTGCTGCTAAACGAGCTGCCAGAGCAGAGGCCCAGCGCCGTCGCCGTCAGAATCCAGATTTGCTGCGCTCAAATTTTGCATTAGGAAGTAACGTAATCGTCGGTAATTTTTTTTGTCGAAGTCAAACCCAACGCGCTCGCTTCAGTAAACCTGTACAGCATGCTGCTGGTCAGCAAAGCTAGCGCGCCATGCACCCGGTTCCAGCTGCTCCGGCATGCGATAGAACACGTTCCATTCCCGTGCCAGGCACACTTGACTGTAGAGAGTTCAATATTCACAGATGTAGCGTCACGCGTTGGTAGCGTCCGCTTTAAGCAGGACTATGCCACACCTGTAGCTTGGCTACCCCTATGCGCCCTTCTTCGAGCGGTGGCAGAACACATCGAGGCCCTGCTGTTGAAGTTGAACGCAGACAACCAGATAGAGAAAACCGGCTGGGCTCATTAAAGGAACATCGCCGGCGCGAAACGGCGAATTGTCACAGCGCACGAAGCTGTTGACAAAGGCTATATATATATATATATATATATATATATATGAACACTGTGGCTAGCAGACCTGAGGGACGGATTCGCCGATACACCACAACGGAATACAAGCAAGCAAAGCAGACAGCACTCGCGCCGGTTCTCCCCATTCTTCACTGTACGTCACTGCCGCCGGGCGTTAATTGTCATGTTTTTTTTGTTTTTTTTGTCAGCGTGGTGTGAAAAACATCGATTCTTGCAAGCTCTTGGTGACGGATTCATCTGTATATGAAACGTAAGATTTTGCGCATAGGCCACAGCATGTAAAAATTATCTGAAACCGGGCTTCTTACGCGGTCAAAAATTTCGTTGCAGTTGGCCTTTAGTGAGAGACGGAGGCACGCTTTTGGTTGCCTTGCAGTTAGCAGAAAGACCGCGACTTGTTCAAAGGGTGAGTTCAGGCATTTGCACATTGATTATTGCAGCACCTTTAGCCAAGGCGCCTTCCACTGTAGTATTGGCCCTGGTGACGATGACCTGGAGGAGAGCCGGGGCATGTACACAAGCAAAGCCTCCCTATACGGCTTGTAGCCGGTGATGACGGACTGACCTCCACGCTGTGTCCCGCAGAACGTCACACACACATGTCCACGTCCGTAGCCCACTGCGGCAAAATATAGATGTCCCCAAAGGTGGGGGCCTTCGAGCATTTATTAGGATAATTTTATTGCCATTTTCGATCTTTCTCTTTTATATTCCTGTTCCCCCCCTAGAGACCCTTGTAATCGTTCATAATCAAGTGCTTCCGTTCCTAACCCGGAAATCTTATTTCAATCAGTCAGGAATAATAATAATAATAATAATAATAATAATAATAATAATAATAATAATAATAATAATAATAATAATAATAATAATAATAATAATATGAGTAATAATAAACCCTATTTTGTTAACTTGCCCATGAACAACCTGTTGGATTTGGTACTGGCGGAAGTCAGAATTGGCATGTCATGGCATGGCAAGAACGTTATTTTGGTCCAGAGAAAGTAGGGCCCGACGTCAAAAGCCCCCAGGCAGAGTCGGTGGCTCCACCCACGTAGGCACCGGTAGGCCGAAGGCTTTCCCGATGTCGCGAGCTCTCCGGACGGCCAGGAGTTGATCTTGGAGGAATTTGCTGAATATGCGCCAACTCCAGTCCTTCTCACTGTTGAGATCCGAAGCCCATTGGTTGGGTCATAGTCAGAACATATGATCAAACAGACACGGAGTGTGTCCGCAATTTTTACATTTTGCGGGAAAATCCTGGTCAATTTTGTTAAGCACAAAAGGTTTGGGATAAGATCTAGTTTGAATCATTCCTAATGTAACTGCCTGAGCTCGGCTGAGCTTCTGATGAGGGGTGGAAAAAAACATCCTGCCGTCCCTATAGTGTGAGGTGATCTCGTGAAAAGTAGTAAGTGGGTTTCTGTAGGAGCTGCAGTCATCCTGGAGCAGTTCCTGATCTGATGTGCGGCATGTGAGATCTCGCACAACAGAGTGAGCTTGCTCGTTAGGATTGCAGCCATTGGGGCTGACCGAGTGGCCCTGATGAGACGGAAAGCAGACTAGGTGTGCGCTATCCAGTTGCTCGTAATTATGAATATTAAGACTGTGTATAAGTAACTTGTGTGCTTCCATTGAGGCGAAGGCAGCTGAGTAGTTTCTAATAGCTGTACGGGAATCGGAGAAAATCGTGGAGCTTCTCCTCATCGTAATTGCAAGTGCTATGCTTGCTTCTTCGGCGGCATGAATGAATCTCCTTCTTAGTTACGCCGCGCCAATTAATTTACCGTTCTCATCGACCACGGCAATAGCGTAGCGTTTGCCCGTAGCATTTGCGTTAAACAAAAGTTGTGATTTATTTTCCACGGCATTTCAGCGTACTCTATATATTTCAAAGACATCCTAGGTCCCAGCTGCGGCTAGCTGGCCTTCTTGTGGCCGTGTTTCAGCTGCTGCGGCTGACGCACCGGTTGCAGGGGGTGCCAATATTATATAAAATAATATTGTTTGTAATATAATATAGCGTTTGTAGTAAGTCATTTGCCTTCGTAACAATCATGAGATAAGTGACACAATATTCAAATGCGAACGAGCGAGGAATGGCTTGCATTTCTTGTAATGAGCACTGTCAGTAAACATAGGAAATAACTGCATAAATAATGCTGACAATATGCCGATCCTTGACAAATATACGTGCTTGATGCGTAGAAGACGCGAACGGTTGCCAATTTAGTCTCTTAGTTTTCGTGCATGGCATTTCGCATGGAGCCACAAAGGAATGGAACTACACAAAGAATGTTACGAAAGTGTTAGTGTTGGTTACTACCGTGTTGCGTGGTTGGGGGGGGGGGGGAGCTGTTATAGGTGGGGTTAGCCTATAGCCGGCAGACCTGGCTGGCAAGTGTTCCGCCTGAGCGTCTCTTTCCTTGCGAGATATGTCACCATGCCTAGTCAGTCCAGCCTCTCGCGAAAATGTAAGAAGAATGAACGATACTTCCTTTAGCACAATCTGCGGTCCTTCCAGAAAGGCTAGTTGTTCTACACACTCGTGAGGAAAACCTCTTCTTCTCACGGCCGTCCACAAGCCTCCTCTTATCAGGAGAGAAGCGCTTGCAGAACCAGATGACGGTTTTTATATCTTCAGTTCATTTCATCCAGTGCAAAGTAAAAAAAGCACTTTTTCCTTGTTTTTCTTTTTTTATTTTAATAACGCACCGCAAAAGATGAATATGAACGCATTCGAGTAGGCTTAATATTCGCGTTGCTTAATTTCTTCCCGAAATGATGGCTCCAAGTAATTTTTGGATTTATTTCTTTGTATGAATTACTCGAGTGGAGTGCATTTCGGTATTAGCACGTCATCGTAATAAACTTTCACGTCAAGAAGGAAATGGTAGCTCTGTTTTAATTAGGACAATGAACAGATCGAAAGGCGCTATTAATCGAGTTAGTTGTAATAACTTATGACGCTACTGCCTGGCACTTTCCTTTCCATAGGCTTTATTTCACAAATCGAAAGTCGACTTGTTCGTTGGGTAAATCCCCTCTTCCCTCTCACCGACAAATTGCTTGAACTGATTAGCATCTGGCAGCGACGGACATCAGATATGTCCTTTCACAACACGAGAGGCGCCCGGGAGAAGTAAGCCGGGTTGACAGGAGCTCAGGACCCACCGGCTGCTTGAATGGGATGACGCCGGGCACTTCTGCATAGAAGCCCACAGAGAATGCGCGCGGTCTTGAATTACTCGTCAGATGCGGCTTTCGTGCGCATCTATGCAGAGAGACGCCCCCGTTTGCCTCAAGTCCGTCGCTCATAACGAATCCTCAGAGCACCTGGACATAGCACATGAAAACAAACACGCAACTGAAAAGAAAAACAAAACAACAACAAAAAAGGAAGAATATTTGCCGGACAGGTGCGTGGTACGCGTGTATAGCGCAGCTGTCTTTGCACGTGCAGTGATCCAGAATGCGGCTTCGCATGCGTGAGACAGTTTATGATTAACAAAACGAGATAGGAAACTACGATGTCATACATTGTGCCGCTATAATTGCAGCAGGAAATAATTATAGCGAACTTTTTTTTTCGTTGAGCTAATGGCGTTCTCGTATTCTTATTTACGAGCAACACACCTGCATGGTGCATGAAGCGTTCACATAATTTGAAGCACCCGTACCTTGCTTTGCTTTAGTCAATATTACGCCAGAACATCATTCCTCGACAGTTTAACCACGGAGTGCAAAACCAATGGTATAAAGGTCCATCACGGAATTTGCATTGGTCTTGCGTTGTAGACAGTTATATACCTTTCGCTTTTAGGCCAATTAGAGTGTCGTTTACACCAATGCTTGAACAGAATGTAGGCGCTTCACTTTACTATCGTATTTATGGCTCAAAACTTGTAATGCGACGTCAACCACCAAACTAATCGCGATATCGCCAAAGTATTAAAAACAAGCTCAGAATAACTTGCTGCATGCATATTTGGCCTATGGCTTAACATAGATGCGCTTCAATCGGACAAAATGAAGCATAATTAAGCCCTAAGCACACTTAACTTAGGACTTAACACACATTCACTTTAATCAGACATGGAGACGCGTAATTAAACCCTAACATAGCATGCAGGGCTAGCTTAGGGATTCCCCCGCCGTGGTTGCTCAGTTGCTATGGTGTTGGGCTGCTGAGCACGAGGTCACGGGATCGAATCCCGGTCGCGGCGGCCGCATTTCGATGGGATCAAAATGCCAAAATACACGTGCACTTAGATTTAGGTGCACGTTAAAGAACCCGAGGTGGTCGAAATTTCCGGAGCCCTCCACTACGGCGTGCCCCATTATCAGAAAGTGGTTTTGGCATGTTAAACCCCATAACCTAATTCTTAGCTTAGGGCATATCACAAATGCGCTTCAATTGGACGCAAAGGCTTGTAATTAAAGCCTCAGCACAGCACGCACGAAAGTCAGCCGTGTACCTAACATTTTCCGCGTCCTGTGTTCAGGCTCTAAACCAAAAAATGACACTTGCGGCATATGATTCAGTCTTGGCCAAGGACATTTAGCTAGAAAATTCTCTCTCAATACTGAAACTCGCCAAGAAAAAAAAAATTACCACCATGTTGCCTGTAGGCAACACTCGTCAATAAAGGGATGTAGTTTTCCTGTTTGCCGTTTAAACATTGCAATTTACTGCGAATTTACTGTGAGGCATGAAAAATGGAAATCTAGTTTTCTTGAGAAATGTGAGATGCGAGTCTTTAGTTATATAAATGCGAAGACCGTCCCTCCTGAAGGCCTCTTGGCATTTTTAGCTGATTTCCTTTTTCAAGCTTCCCAATCTTTATAGTGAATATAGTTAGACCGTTAGCCGCTAGCAAGACATCTCCAGCGATGTCAACAAGCGAAATTAGTGCGAAGCATGAGAACCTAGTTATTTATTCGATCAAAGCGGTGCTGGTACAATGCGTTGGCGGGCTAGTTGGTGCGAATCCATGAATACTTTGTTTAGCGCAAAACGACAGATACAAGAAAGACGACAGGACAAGGCGCTACTCTCAACTCAACTCAGTTGAGAGTAGCGCCTTGTCCCGTCGTCTTTCTTGTGTCTGTCGTTTTGCGCTAAACAAAGTATTCACGGTGCTGGTACTTTCATTAGCTTACTTTCTCGCAGCATTCCATTTTCAGTCGACAAGCATAAATCCCCTGTTGGAATGAGCAAACAAAACACGCACGCACGCACGCACGTGCGCGCGCACACACACGCACACGCATACGCACACACACACGCACATGCACACGCGCACACGCACACAGACACACACACACACACACACACACACACACACACACGCACGCACACACGCACACACAAACACGCACACGCACACGCACACGCCACGCGCGCACACACACATGCGCACACGCACTCGAATCGACAAGCAATGCAATGGGTGCGACACTACACCTGTACAGTGTGCACATAAATGAAGAAGGAGATGAAATACAAAAAACATTATGATTGATGGCAAGTGTGAGACACTTGCGCAAGAAACAGGCAAATACTGTACTAATGGAAAGCCACACGCACTCATAATTTCGCTTGTATTCTTTACGAAAGATGACATTTACGAGTTGTTTAAAACGTCAAAACGAAAACAAATTCTAAGTTTTACCTGAAAGGCGAAGCATCGATTGCGATAGAGAGAGAGAGAATTAAGAGGAAAGGCAGGGAGGTTAACCAGATATGAGACTCCGGCTATGGACAGCTATACGAAGTAAGGTAAGCTTTATCGGCTGTATGAGCTTATGAACACTTGCATACTAACTAAATTAACAAGCATGGTGTCACGCGCGCACGAGGAAGCACGAGTACATCTCACTCGAGCTCCGCGAAAACTCGCCATCAAAACACTGGAGTGAGGAAACGCGGCAGCATGAGCGAGCCACGGACTATCAATTTAGCCACGAAAAGACAGCGCGAGGGGGACTCTGTCGCCGCCGCAGCTGGCTTTGACGATACCATGGCCCGGGATGGCGCGCGGGGCCACCCGGAGCAGAACGCCCCTCCACCCCTCCATACCCTTCCCTTCTCCCGGGTCGTTGCGGGCGACAGAAGACGGCACGCTTCCTCACACTCTGCCTTTGCGGGCGCGAGATTAAGCCACGATCACAAGTCTCGCCCTCGCAAGGGTTAGCGCACACATACACCATAGTGCGCACAGCGACGCTTTACTCGACCTTGTACTTTATACGGAACCTCATGGCGATTCCAACCGCATCCGCCTGGAGAGTCCGTACAATTGCTATCGAAATAAAACATCATAACATGGCAAAGACTGCAAACAAAGGACTGTCACAATTGTAAAACGAGCAGCGCGTGCTTTCGCATAAGTCATTAGGTCGGGATACATTGTAATAAGCTTGTTGCTTATTCCCTTTGCGCCTCCTCGGTGCAGAGAAGAGAGCATCCGAGACTGCGTAAGCGTGAAAAATAATTACACTGCCACATTATTCAAAGAAACCTCTTAAATCGCTTGTGTGTCTTTCGTGGTTATCTTTGCCAGTGAGGTATTGATGTTTGAGCATGCCCAGCGCCTGTTCCTTCTGTCTTCCGTTGTCGCAGTGTCCTCAGGAATGTAATTAAACGATTAGCGAAACAGAAACTTCTTCCTCCCAACACCAAGAGCGCAGCGTTGAAGACCGTAGAGTGCAGTTCCACGATCAGAATTTCAGTTTCTGCATTGAGTGCAGTTCCTAAACGAATAACACAAAGTTCCAATGAATATTGGTTCAAAAGAAGACATATTTAGGTGTTTCTAACAATCAAAAAAATTAGCCAGATTAAATTCTGCCTGTATATGCACAGTCCTTGCGTGGAGGTGCTAATGCTCAAAGCGAGCCCGCCTCCGTTCTGTATTGTGCGGACTTCTGCTCTCTCCCAAATTTGACAGCTGGTGTCAGGAAGGTCACTTTTGTAGTGATCAACTACCAAACTTCTTTTCTATAGGTTTGTGCGCGAATATTTTTTCTAGGTACTCTAAGTGAGAATATACACATGGGAGGAAGAAAATAAGAACAAGCGCAGAAAATAAAAGCTACAAGAAGGCGTCGATTTTATTTTAAGCAAATGTCCTGCTTTAAAGCAAGACAACCGCAAACTGTATGTTTCCGGGGCTTCCTTCTTAGACACTGCTATGTTTGCAGTATTTAATGAGGAAAACATCTCGAAAGATCTCACAAGTTTAAGATAAAAATAAAGATGGCGATGATCGTAACTTTAATTCTTCACGTATCACCGGACCCTTCTGGTCTCTGCTCGAGCATCACAAATGGGGCCCTCCATCCATGATTCGCGTGTACTTCTTTGAGAGACAGCAATGTGTATCTGCTAGCACCTTCTCTTGCTTGGTCAACCATGCAATACGCTTGCATCCGGATGTCAAGCGTATTGGTAATCCATACTTACAACGCGAAAACTATTCCAGGCGAAAATGAAGACAAGAGGGACAAACGCTTGTCCAACCCGTCTTCGTTTGCATCTGGCATGCTCTTCTCTCTGTACTTTCAAGTTGGTAAAACCTGCTTGCGTGTTTAAATTGCCTTATTCAGATTCAGTAGGTTAGGCTAAATCACTTGGTTAGGGCTAAAAAGAAGCACATGATGATTTTATTCCACGAAGAAGCGACTCGAACCAAGGATGTTCATATTTTAACTGATGTCTGGGAGACGGTGCCCATAACTCGAATAAATGTAAGCGTAGGTGACAAACTCGCAGATAAAAAGAACCGGAAGGCATTGCCATCCGCTTTCCCATGGCTTAGATCTCAGAAAAAAATGGAAGTCAGTATATTCAACTATTTCCCGCTCAACGTCGAGCTTTCAATTGACCAAACAGGTTACCCGGAAATGACGTCCGCCAAAAGGTCAAATTTCGTACGCTGTGTAAGGTCATATTGCATCCTTTATCATCACCATTGCTGTTTTGAATGAAGTAGGCAGCTGCTGTCGTTAATTTTTCTTTTTTAAGCAAAGGCGTAGTGGGTAGGCCTTTGATCTCACGTTGGCGTTTTCTTCTGTCATGTTACTAGGAATGAATAATTATGTCCCGTTAGCTTATTATTTACCGTTTTTTGGTCACTTCAATAACAATTGTGCGGTGCTTTATGTTCAAACTGTCGTTCTTCGTGTCAGTTTTGTTCACATTTACATATGTCGTAGGCAGCCCTTTCTGCGTCGCAACACTGTTTTCTATGCAAAACCTCGCTCTTTGTGGAAATTGGAGCTGTAAGTGGGCGGCCTTTTTATCACGTATAAAGTGTATAGAAAGCTGAGTAAAACAAAGAATGCGTATATTTCAGTTCGCCACATTTCCCCATCTGGCGTCCATATTACACCGTATGCCTTAAACTTATCCATGTGAGGCGAGTAAGATTACAATTGTCTTCTCGTGCCAAAGCGCAAAGTGCTTCCCATGCGTTGTTCCGAAAGAAACGGGAAAGAAATGTGCAATGAATGAAGTTACAGTGGTGTTTAAAAATAATTGTCGTCCTCTCATTGCACAAAGCCTATTTCTTTCGTGTCTGAAAAGCGGCAACACAAGTTTGTTGCCTAGCATAGAATCGAAAACAATTAAATATAATTTTGAAAAAAAATATTTGAGCAGCAGCGCAGATAATTCCCATGAAGATTTGTCAATAAAAGTGTGCAATAGGTTGACATTAAATAACAGTGTACATGTATTCCACTACCCTGTATAATAATGGATGCCGGACCAGAAAGTCTGTCAGATGGATTCTCGTAAGGGAAATGCAAAGTGCGCATTCGTTGCGTGGTTTGTGCTGTCGAGAGAGACCGTAAAGCTACACGGAATGCTTTCTTGGCGTGCACGGCTTGGCTAATTGTAATTTTCCCGAAGGTGAGCGCGACCGCCATTGATCAGAGACAGATGCATAGAGATAACTTCTATATCTGACAAAACGTTGAGCACGAGACTGAGAAAGTCTCTTAGTTGCATGCATTATAGCAGGTGCAGGTTATCCAAAGTGAACAAGGTTAATATTTCGGTGTTTCTGTGTATGTATGACGCCCTGTAGTGCACGTGAGCTTTTGTTTCTACTTGAATGGGGTGTTAGTATCACTGAATGAAGCGCGAATCGTACCTAGTGGCGCACATATTCATGCGTGTACTTATTTATCATTTTACCGGGGACTGCATTTCACCAGCTCACAAATTAAAGCTAACGCTCAGCGTGAGGCACGCCTGTATGATTACAACCTATATACTGGAGCGTCATCGATGGTTCGATCTATGGTTCTACGCATAGTCTGTTGTCAAGGAAACTTGTGCAATTTGATTGTATACATGACGCGAATTGTGTAGTATTCTATGGCACCAGCGATTATTCTGGGAATTCGATGACTCATGTATCAAAGCCAACGCCTTCGACCGACAAATCAAATTTTCGACGATTGTCGACTGTGTTCGCCGGTATCGTTGTTGTTGGAGTGTAGCTTGTTTTACGGGCACATGTTCGCCCAATAAAATGTTAGTTTCGTCAGTCACATTTTTGCTGTTTTCTTCACCATCTCTACTACGTGACAATATCCACGTAAGAAATATTACAAAGCAGGAAGTGCCAGATATGTTATACGTTGAGAAAGTATTCCCAAAACGAGATATCCAAATTTTCGAAATCGTTTTAAAACGTGGCACTTCAAGTATAGTTTAGGGTGCTACGAAAGTAATGGAGCTCTCTGTTCAATCTACCGTGGTTTGAAATATGCCGTTATCTATGTATACAGGGTATCCCGCGCAATTTGCGCAACAGCTTAAAAAATACATGAGTGCCAAGTAACTAGACAGTCGTCGCTTGAAGCTAGTCACAGTATTTCTTGTATTTGGCCTAATTAGATAGATAGATAGATAGATAGATAGATAGATAGATAGATAGATAGATAGATAGATAGATAGATAGATAGATAGATAGATAGATAGATAGATAGATAGATAGATAGATAGATAGATAGATAGATAGATAGATAGATAGATAGATAGATAGATAGATAGATAGATAGATAGATAGATAGATAGATAGATAGATAGATAGATAGATAGATAGATAGATAGATAGATAGATAGATAGATAGATAGATAGATAGATAGATAGATAGATAGATAGATAGATAGATAGATAGATAGATAGATAGATAGATAGATAGATAGATAGATAGACTTAACGCGAATATTATCCGACTCATTTCGACTCATTTCTTAGCATTTGTGGTGGAGCTGGCAACGTCGTAGCTTCATAAACGACCGGAAAGCACATTCATGTTTCGTTCATGTTCACAATTTAGATGATTCACCATTCGGAACACTTCTTTTTTTCTTCCAAGGCTCTGCCCTGCTCTAAACGGTGTCATATTTTGTGATTTCCTTTCTCCGTTGAGAATGGCCCGCATGCACATGTAGTATAAAGAAAACGTTAAAAGCCGCAGCCTTCCATCCACATATTTGGAGAGAAAAGATCAATAAGAATGATGAATACTGAGATAAAGAGGACCCAGTTTTAGGAATGAAGCATTCTTGAATGAATCACAGACTGTTAGCGGCTGATTAAACATTCCTATCAATGCTCAAAGAAGGGACCAAATAATACTGATGATTACGAGAACAATGGTTAGGATGAAGCTAAAGCATAAAAAAGGCTCTTCCTATATTCTTTCTTTATTTTCCTGAAATTGAAGAAGGATAAAAACGAGAGGAGAAAATGACACTTCACTTTGACTGCATCGGAGAATTTGGTGAACCACGATTCAACTAGGCTGGAGTGGTTATTCCTCCTTGACCTCATTTTAATATTTCTGTCGTTCATTGGTAGTTCCTGCATTTCATCACGGAATGCAATTGTCACTTTTCTACAAGAAATCAGAGTTTCACTAATTTCTTGTAAGATTCAATAAAATTGACGGTACGCTTGCAGAAGTCCGGCTATTTGACAACCAACCAGCTGAAGTTTTCCACAATGTGGTCCTTCCGTGAGGCCATTGTTGTTGTGAGGCGGAGCACATGGTTAAAGTTTTGTGCTCAGGGTGCCACATTTCACGTATTTTGTAGTCAAGCTGTACGCGGCATCAATTACACGTTTCACGGCGACTGTGGCTAAAAGCCCCAAATTGTGTTTGCATTCTCAACGCATCCCTCGGTGATTTCCATCGCAATGACAAGACCAACGAACGGCCGCCTCAGTTGTCAACATTAAGTCGTGTTCAGGCCGCAGCGTTGCGTCCAACTTTACCTTCGCCATATCCTGTAGAACATGAAAACTTCACCCGCTCCCGAAACAGCTTTGCTGACGCTGCAGGCGACCGAAGTCCCAGCAGAAGCGCTTATACTATAGTAGAAATGCATCTCCACCGAGTGGCTGCCAGGGCCGGCGCACGTAGAAAACTAAATTTGTGCAAGCGCACGTAGAAAAGCATTTAATTCCGACGCTTCGGCCGTATATATACCCGCAGTTGACAAAAATGAGATATGTTTACCATTATAGCTGCCCAGATCTACGCTGCTGAAGGAAAGTTAACACTGAATTATGCTAGACGCATGCCTCTAGCACTATCTTTGCGGAACTCACTGCGATGCTATTCGCATCGTGTATCTCATCCACAGTGCACACTACTTACGCATTCGAAGAGGGCATTGCACGGAATTCATACATAGCGCACAATCTACAGGTGCGCGATAGTGTCGCGGTAACGTTTCTTTTCGAGGATTGGCACCGTGTTTCAGTTACCGTGCATTCATATGTGGATCTATGAGATCTATGGGGGATTAAAGAAAATGATACCCTATATAGGTGAGCGTATCGAAGTGGCTCACGTAGCTATCGAAGGCTACGAGAAAACACTTGAACGCGGGCAGGGCGTGACCGTTTCTTTGATGCCTCACTTCGTCTTCGCTTTCGAAGTCGCGAGCAGCGTTCACATCGGCGGCGATGTCCACCAGGCTCGACGTGTCCAATGTCCCGTCGCCACCATCACATGAAACGTGTACGCGAAGCTGTCATCCGGCCCATTCACGCAGCTCGCTGTTTTAACGTACTCGCGACAAACTACGGGGGCTGGCATGCCCAACCTTCTGCAACACCTCTGCAGGTTCGTCGGAGCTGTCGATGTCTCACGCACGCGCGGCACGTGTTCAACGGTCACGTGCTGTGGTCAAAGTAGGCGGCGCCAGCGACCGTCGGCGCATCAGCGGTGCGCCTTTGGAGGCGTGGCAAGTGGGAACGGAAGCGTAAAATACGGAAGGCTAGTACACGTGACACCACGCGAAATAAACAGTACCAGCGAATCACAGTGTGCCGCGGAAAACGAAACAAACTGGCACGTTCGAACAGAGTTGTATTATGCTTCTTTTTCGAAGCTTCCTCTTTCAGAGCTGTACCATACATGCACGTGTACAAACGTCCGCGCGAGCGCCGGTGTGCCTTGCAGAAGCAGCATAGTGGCGCACCTAAGCCGCGAAATGTTTCTGTTGAACTTCAATTAGCAGTTGCGTTGTTGTTTAAATTGGGCTAGTTGGTCAACTACATGGCATGAGTTCATATCCACTACAGGGTGAAGGCCAAGATTATCATAGGGTAAGAAAAAAAAACAATTTTTGCAAGAATAAAATGAATAGTAATGAAAATGTTCGTAAGACAAAAGGAAAAACAAAAAAGCTCGCAGGGGTCCTTAGGTATCGCCTTAATCTTCTTTAATTCATCGTAATTACCCTAATATACCTTAATCCACCTTAATACACCCTAATCGAACTTACACCACCTTAATTTCATTTCATTTCATTTATTTACCTTAAAGACCCCACAAGGGGGTATTACATAAGGGGTGGGTGTACATAAAAATATAACACTCAAATTTGTGACAACAGGTACTAATCCACCTTAAACCCCCTTAATAGATCTTAATCCACCCTAACTTCATGAATACAGACTGATTTAGACATTAGCATGGTGCAATACGTGGGAAATGTCACTAAATGGTCAAAAATGTGTTCACGTCACTCTTACAAGGAAGCGTGCATTTCAGTCATGTATATACCTTGAGTAACGCGGCAAAAAAAAACACTTGACGAATACAAATGTTTAGGAATTTTAACGACGTCTGACTTCATATGAAACAGCCACATTACGCATAATAAAAATAAGGCAATAGGCTCATTGGAATTTCTGCGCCGTAATTTCAGTCAGTTACCGGATAAATTAAAACATCAAATGTATTTGACTTATGTTCGTCGTTTATTTGATTACGGTTGCGTCTGTTGGTATGCCTACACAGGTTATCTCACGGAACAGCTTGAAAGAGTGCAGAATAGGGTAGCTAGGATTGTTCTTAATAATTGTAGTAGAAAATTAAGCAGGATTGAAAGTAAAATTAGATTTTCGTGGCAAGCATCAGAAGACCGACGAAGAAAAATCTCAGGTTGAAATTTTTTCACGCTGTTTTTTTATTCAAGAACAGGGATTGACAGAGCAGGACATGTTAAGTCGCCTACTTATGCGTCGATGAGACGCGACCATGCACTGATGGTCAGCGAGTTCCCTTTCAGGAGGGACGTCTTTACGTATTCCTTTTTTGTTCGATCTATAAGAGAATGGGATATTCTTTCGCCTCACATTGGTAATACTGAAAATAGTGAGGAGTCTTATCGCGCTTTACGTATGTGATCACTTGTTTATTCTATTACAATGTAATCCCCCCTTCTGTAATGCCGGCATAGGCGATGCAGGTATGTAATAGATAAATAATAAATAAATCCCCCGAATCTACCCTAATCCACCTTAATCTTCGTTGATCTACCTCAATCCACCCTAATTGACCATAATCCACTTTATTCCTTCTTAACACAGCTTTGTCCAACTTAATCCACTCTAATCAACTTTAAAACACCTTAATATATACTTATACTCCCTAATTTGCCTAAATACACCTTAATCCGATCACCAATGAATAATTATTTAATTTTGCTTAACATTAATAATCTCGTATAGGCGGCTGGGCATGCTTTCGTTCGCTTCTGGTCTTTCTTGGGTCAGGTGATATTTGAGTGCGTGAGTGAATAAACTTTTATTGGGTTCAACAAAACGCGATAAAACGCGATCCCGGCTATTCCCAAGGGGATATTTCAGGTGATATTTTCTGTACCACACAACGCGAACTTGAAACGTATAGATCTCAGCCTTTTGCCTTAAAAGGACACCATTTCAGAAATATATCAAGAAACCAATTCGAATCCCATACAAGTGTTTCAGTGGCTTTTCAGACGTCCCTATGGAAACATTTGATAGAAGGGGTGGCGCTTCCTGCAATTACTCTTTTTTTTACCATGTCCTGCTATTTATTTAGGCACACATTCGTGCGGTTCTATACTGTCGCTTTTAGTCAGTTTCTGTCACAGAAACCTGTCGCTCACTTTTAGCATAACCGAGATACTCCGGTTCATTCTTTTTCATCACCGAATGAATTTTCAATGCGCGTGCAAACACGCCATTCGAAGACGAAGCCGAAGAAGACGCGGTGGCATCCCGGTGATTCGGTGCAGGCGGCTGGCAGTCACGTCATTACAAATTGGTTCGAGCATCTAGCTACTTGAGGACGGCGGTGACATATGGCCTCCCAAGCAGGAGCTTCGACCTTAGCCCCCATGGTGCAAGACGCGCCACAAGCGTGTCTGCTGCGCGTCAAGCGAGACATTGCGGACTTCAACGCCGACCCGCCCCCGGGGATCTTCATCGCGCCGGAGGAGAAATCCATCACCAACATCAACGCCATCGTGATGGGTGCGTCGAACACACCGCACGAAGGCGGCTTCTTTCACTTCTACGTGCAGTGTACCAACGAGTACCCGCTGAAGCCGCCCAACGTTCGCTTCTTGACCACCGACGCGGGGCGGATCACGTTCAACGAACACATCGCCCGCGACGGCTCCATCTGCCTCAGCACGCTCAACACAAACGGGTCAGGGTGGAGTCCAGCCCAGTCCGTTAGCAGCCTTCTCGTTTCGATCCAGTCGCTGCTGTCCGAGATTCCCGCGTTCACCCAGAAAGAGGCCGCGGACCGTTTTGAATCGATCATACAGCACGAGACGATCAGGGTGGCTGTCTGCGACACGGTGGAGGCTTGCCTGCAAGAGGATTCCCCTTTCGCGGAGACGCTCAAGGACGCCGTGTTCAAGAAATTCGCGGAGTTGTACGACAAGTACGAAGACGTGGTCAAATCGAGGCTGCATCTCACTGGAACCAACATGAACGACACGATAGGCATGAACACAGGTACCTATCAGTTCGAAAACCTGCTGACACGGCTTCAAGATCTGAAGGGAAAGGTCGCCGAGAAAAACGAAGCGACTGCAGCCACCGCCGACCAGTGATGCCAGCAAACCAGCTCACATATCCATTCGCAAGAAGCCAGCCGCGACAAAATTTCACCTTTTTTAAGCTATCGCATTGCTCGACGAGCACTATACGGAGACATTGCCAGTGTGTTTTCTCTGAAGTGTTCCAGATTATTGAAGGAGTGCTGCGAAAATACAGAATATTTGAAGCTCTTGCACACGAAATTAAAGTGGGCATTAAGTATAGTTCGTTCGTCCGTATCTGTTTCTTTACTCGTAGTAGATGAATACTACTGTTGCAATACATATTATTGCTCTTCGAGAACAGCACTATATGGCTGTACATATTCGTGAATAGGCTGCAATCTGTGGATAGATTTTTAGGCCCCTTTACAGCCCCGTCACATCCATTGCTCGTAATTGATCGCTTCACTTTGATCTCATTACAATTAGTCTGGTGCTCTTTGGTCATACTTGGCCCTTGCACCACAAAACACTATATTCATCATCAACTGCAATTGAACGAGATATATAGAGCGAGTGCGTGGAGATACGCAAAACTCAGATGTCGCCGGAGCTAGCACCAGAAGCACTGCTGTCCTTCATAACGTATTTGCCTTTGTAGGTAGAAATGAGATACTTCATTATATACTCACGGACTACTTTCTGTCGCAATGAAGGAAAATGAGGGTTGTCCCTGTTTCATCATCATCATCAGCAGCAGAAGCAGCAGCCTGTTTTATGTCCACTGCAGGACGAAGGACCCTTCCTGCAATCTCCAATTACCCCTGTCCTGCGCCAACGGATTCCAACTAGCGCCCGCGAATTTCCTGATTTCATCGCTCCACCTAGTCTTCTGCCGTCCTCGACTGCGTTTTCCTCCTCTTCGGACTTAGAAAACTTGCTTTACAACTGGAAAACATACCAAAACTCGGATGTGCCTTCTATGCCGACGATATCACTCTATGGGCAACCAAGGGTTCATACGGCGACAGAGAAAACACGTTACTCACAGCTATCGGATGCATCGAGTCATACCTAACCACAGCAGGAATGAGGTGTGCCCCACACAAGTCGGAGTACCTTCAAGTCCGGCCTAAGCAAACTAAGGAACATCGAGCCCCGCCAATACATCTCGAGATTGCCGGGCAACCTATAAAGCGCGTCCCGACCGCACGCATACTAGGTATGCACATCCAGGAGAATAACGGCATAAAGCTAGCCTCAGAGAAATTAAATCACGTAATAAGAAGCACCGCATCACTCGTCGCCAAAGTAGCGCGCAGCAAAGATGGTTTCACAGAGGACGAAACCTTAAGACTGGTACAAGCCCTCGTCATCAGCCGTGTCACGTACGCGCTACCGTATCAAGTCAAGCGCAAAAGCGAGACAGAACGCATGGACACTCTTATAAGAACGGCGTACAAAACGGCCTTACAGCTACCGTCAAGCACAAGCACAAAGAAATTACTAGCGCTACGCGTATACAACACCTTTGAGGAGCTAGCAAGTGCCACGCTCATAGCGCAGAGGGAGCGCCTCAACAAGACAACAGGGAAGACACCTTCTTCAACGGCTAGGGTACCCGCTGACACCTCAGTACTGCAAAGAAGAAACACAACTCTTGCCTAACCACATTAGAGAGAACATTGTAGTAGACCCTGTCCCCAAGAACATGCACCCCACCCACAATCAGGAGAGAAGAGCAGCGCGTGCCCGCATGTTGCACAAACGTTGTTTCAGAGACCCGGATACGTACTACACGGACGCTAGCCCGTATCCCTCGTCGCCACGTTGCGGGCTCAAATACACAATCGCCGTTGTCAATCAGGGGAACCTGGTAGCCTCAGCCTCCATCCGCGCCACATGCAGCGCAGCAGCAGAAGCAGCAGCAATCGCTCTCGCACTTCGCGACGCTGAGAGCAAGGGAAGGTCCGCCCATGTCCTTACTGACTCACAAGCGGCTTGTCGTTTATACCTGAATGGAACACTCCCTATACAAGCCATTCGAATCCTGGGTCGCACACTACAATGGACCCATGGTATCGTCTGGTGCCCCGGGCACGAAGGCCTGCGGGGCAACGAAGAGGCGGACTACGCAGCTCGAGGTCTCACTAGCCGAGCGGCAGACCACACCGTTCTTCAGCCCCCGACAGACCGACGAGCGACCCACGAGTTATTAACGACAGGTCAACAAATACTACAGGACCAACGGCTCGGAAGAACGCAATACGCTCCCCCACACAAAGCTCTCAATAAACTCCAGGCAAGAGACTGGCGCCGCCTGCAAACTAACACATACCCACACTTGTCTCGTCTACACGCAATCTACCCAGACAGTTATACGTCCCGAACATGTCCCTGGTGTACCAACCACACAGCGACACTCGCGCACATAACACACGAATGCACCGACCGTCCGGGCGATGCAATTTCGCCACGAGTCACAACACACACACTCACTACGTGGTCTTGGGAGGCGAGACTCTCCGAACTGGACCTGGGAAGCCAACTGGCGACCCTCGACCAGACCCGGCGAGCCGCGATCGCCAGTGGAGCCCTGTCAGAGGGAACCACCCAGGAATAAACCGCGCAACGGTTTCTGCAATAATAAAGTTTCTCCTCCTCCTCCTCCTCCTCTTGGTACCCATTCTGTAACCCTAATGGTCCAGCGGTTATATAACCGGCACATTACATGACCTGCCCAGCTCCATTTGTTTCTCTGGATGTCAATTAGAATATGATTTCGATTATAGACTGTTAAAAATGTATAGCTCGTAGCTTGACAGGGAGCAACACGCGCTACCAGTTTGGGCCACCGTCTCAAGCCTGACATTTTATCATCATGCTCACTGTTGTTGAAGCCTTAGACTATAGACCATATCGTTGGACACTATGGACACCATTGACAACTACAGCGCTCGTATTCTTTCCTGGAGCTTGCCGAATAATACTGGTTCTTATATATATGGTAGACGTGGTCGGTGGTGGAACAAGCATTACTCAGGCGAAATGGAGTAAGTTTGTGAAACGTGTAAATAGGTGCGACTCGGTGCACAGCAGGCAGAGGAGGAAGCAGTTTATTAGTATTGGTAACAGCTTAAAAGCGCAAGACACTATTTGGTACTCAGGTATAAACAGCCACGCCATTCCTAAAGCGTCACTAAAGGCGTATACTAAGCCAAGCTAAAGTGACAGATTAGTGCTTGATAATCTCTAAGGCGTCAATATTATCGCGAACAGAGCCTTAATAATTGAGAAATCGAGAAATCTTTCGACCGTCAGTCGAAAAGATTACGTTTTCGCTCGACTCTGCGCAGCACACGCTTTCGCGTATCAGTACTTTCCTGATGGCGTAGTGTGCGGCGCTGGTTTTACTGGCTCGCGAAACTCGCACAAACTGCAAGTAGCAGGGAATTCAACTTCCATGTGATGTCGCGGGATGCCCGTACGGCGGACGCCACTTGACCAAACAGCAGCTGCAGCGGCGAATCCGCTGCTCTGTCTTGGATCGGCGCCGCCGTCTGTCGCGCGCTGCTTTACTCACTGACTGCAGCTAACTGCGGTGACGTTGCATGGAACGTCACCACTCTCTCGGTTTGGTGGCGGGAGATTTGAATTTCGAAAAAGGTATTCGGAGCCTCCAAATACAATTTTCTCGTAAACTAAGTCTTTTCCTGGCACGAAACAAACGTGGCGAGGTTTCTGGAAAGGTATTTAAACAGTCCACATCGACTTAGTATTTGCCTTTAGTGTTTCTTTGTGTGTTTGTATGTGTGTGTTAGTGCATGCGTTTATGTGAACGTGTGTTCTTGCACCCTTAATCTGTTACCAAGTGTGGAGTACCACCTAGCTCAGCTACAATTTATTCCAGTTTCTAAAGCAACCAAGGAGAGACACCAAAGAATCTTGGTGTCTTCCTTGGTGTGTATGTTTGTTGGCTTCTTATGATATGATTAACAAAAATTGCTCCTCTCGGTTAAGCTCCCTTTCTTCTCGTTCATTACATAACGATGGTCTCGAATCCGGCAACATTGATGCCTTGAGGTAGCACGTGGGAGTTTATTGACCAGTTGCCTTCACCCAAAAAGATCACGTAATCATGACGCCTACGGCAAAAAGGATGTTCCAGATCCGCCGCCGAGGTTTGTGAGTGGTGGCGCTGGCTAACACTTCCAGGGTCAGTTCTGGTAGTCACATAAATGCCGAAGAAAGCCGATTGGAAAATGACGCCGCGGTAGCTCAATTGGTAGAGCATCGCACGCGACATGCGATAGACGTGGGATCGTGCTCCATCTGCGGCAAGTTGTTTGCTTATCACTTTTGTATTCCATTAATTTATAATTTCTTTAATTCAGTTAGTAAGTACAAGGAATTTCTCCTGTGTTTTCCTTGGTCTATATGTTGGTTGGTTTCTTACGACATGATTATTAAAAATCGGGCCCATCGGCTAACTCCCTTTCTTCTTTATATATATATATATATATATATATATATATATATATATATATATATATATATATATATATATATATATATATATATATATATATATATATATATATATATATGTATATATATATATATACAGTATTCGCAATGACACGTTCAAGTTTTTCCTTTTCCCACGTGAGATCAGAGAATGGAATCTCCTCCACTCAGACATAGTTTCCTCTCCGTCGCTTTCATCTTTCATCAACCTAGTGGAGACATCAAACAGAGAAGACGCCACTTAACACACCCACATATCTTAATCTTAACCCACATATCTGTAATACTTATTTCTGTGCGTGGAATTTATGCATTTCAAACCCCAAACTCGCCGCTTCTGCGCGGTTGTCTATTGGCTGTATAAGTTCTCTGATCTTACAAGTGTCATTCATTCGCTATTTTTTATATAAATTCTAGTAATCCAATATTGTTATATTGTTATACTAACTACATTGTTATATTGTTATGGCCATATTGTTATACCAACCAAAAGTATTGTACTAATGGTGATTTCTGCAGTAGTTAAGGAAGTGTCTTTCCTTTTTTTTCTTTTATGTACCATGTAACATGACCTGTTTGTTTCTTTCTGTAAAATTGTGCCCACCTGCTTTGGTCTCCACTGAGACTGGCAGTATTACAAATAAATAAATATATATACATATATATATATATATATATATATATATATATATATATATATATATATATATATATATGTGTGTGTGTGTGTGTGTGTGTGTGTGTGTGTGTGTGTGTGTGTGTGTGTGTGTGTGCAAGCAAACAGTTACGAAATATTCTAAATGCACTGATTGAAAAATTGAAAGCTCCCCACCGGAATAAGCGCGTTTCGTTTGAAAGCTGCACCAACCCCAGGGGCACCAATTGACTTCCGTTAAAAATTTCTTGGACGTGAACCTTAACAAAGATTTTTAATTTAAGAGAATTTCTGCCCTAAGGGTAAAGAAACAATAGATAATATCTAGCTGCAATCATACCTCAGCAAACAATTTATATGAAAGTTAGGACAATACATTGGCTTTTTTTATTCTTGTGGTCCCAGATCAGGGCTAATCAACCGTTTGGAAAGCGCAGTATAAGGATAGCTTTACTTATAAAGATAGCGAAGAAGTAAAGCTCACGGGAAGATACGGATTAGAAATATTGTGTGGCGCTGCTGAACGAGAAACTCGAATTTTCGATACTTTTTGTAGGAATCATGATCTGCACCATCGCTTGCAATATGTGCCGGGGTCTTACATAAGCTTTGTGTAAGGAACACCACGGTTAGACGCCTGCATTCTTAGCGTATACTCCGACGCTAATGAAACCGGAGACATTATAAAGGCAGTTGAAATTTGGTTCTTGTTGGTTCACGTTCTCGTTGTGAGTCGTTTTGTCCTTCTTTTGGTGGTCGTTCCCTCCACGCTACAATATACTACGGAGACTATTGAATACATAACCGTGCTTTCCCCATCTGTGCGCCTTCTCAGCAATTATTTTTGCCGGTTCAAGTACTAGTTGAAGTTTAATCATCATCAATGATGCCAGTTTTACAAGAATTGTTTGCAAAATCAGCACTACACTGGGAGTCCCAAAGTTACAAACTGTCAGGGGGACTCCCATACATGAACAAAATGATAAAAAAAAACGATACAGATCAAGCACGGGGTGCGGTGGCTTCACAGACAATTTGAAAAGATGAGAAACAGCGCGAAAAAACAAGAATATAAAGTTACCGCCATTACAGGAGAAGCTGTGCGAGGAAATAGACTGCCGAGCTTTGGCCGCTGGGGATTTCCCAGAGTTAGCCTCCTCTTTCTCGGAAGGTTAGTTTGTGCGCAGTAGCATAAAGCTGTTGTACCGTAAGGATTTCCCAGAGTTACTTCACGTTCGGCCTCTTCCTTTTCGGAAGGCTAGTTCATGCGCCGCGGGATAAAGCTGTTGTACCGTAGGGTGCACATAACCGTCCACGTGCGTAAGGGACAGAATTCGTGCGAGGAAATGCGCTGCCCTACGTGCTATTGTGAAATGCTGTTTCTCCGATTTATTGGGCGCACTGCGAACGCGCACTGTGGCCCGCGTTGCACACGTTTTTGTTTCGCTGTTGCTTCGGCTGCAATGTAGAACAGCTCTTACGCACGCGCCAGATTGTATGGCGAAATGTCACAGCGCTTGCGGAATGCAGCGAATTCGGACTCAGCACGGTTGCGCAGTGTACTGCTTCCTAATTAACGTGACGTCCTTGTGAAATTAAGCAAGGGAAGGAGCGTTCTTAACTGTGGAAGCTGCCATGCAAGCGCAGTTTCGCAAACCGGTATTCTTTGTTGTTGTTTATTAGGTGCGAATAACTGCACATTCTGGCTGTTTAAGAAACCGCTATACCCAAATCGTGTATCTTTATTCCGCATTGTTGTAGCAACTGCCGGCAATAATTTATGCCCGGTAGCGGAATATAATCTCCATTATACAGTAAAAGCTCGTTAATTCGAACCGCAAGGGGAAGCCGCTTCAGTTCGAATTAACGAAAGTTCCAACTATCGAAAGTGAAGGAGAGCAACAGTACAGTGTGATTTGGAAGCAGTAGGGCATGTCAGAAATTTGGCCTGTGCCGCGGGCACATGCCATCTTCAAGACGAAGCTCTGGGTCCGACTGTGCCACACCACCGATGTCCACCGAAACGAACGTTAGTCGAGGCTTAACACAATCACAATCACAATGAATCGCGACGGCCGATACCTCCTAAGGTGAAAACAGAGGTGCACAACCGATGAAGACTGCCGAGACAAAGACGCTGAACATGTGAAGGTGGCGAAGGCCCTAATTCGTTGGTTCTTGATTGCAAGCGCAACTGCGACGTACTTGATTCGCTGTGTTTTGGCGCTTGCCGTGCAATCTCCGCACAACATTAGCAGCTGTACAAGATTTGCAATGCCTCCGAGATTCGCAACGGGCAAGAAGTCTCGGAGGTTACGTAGAACGGAGAGGCAGCAGCCGCCGCTGCCTTCTGGCTGACCCCGCGTCGGTTAGATTTTTTTCCGATTTTGCCTTTTCTCGCCGTTCTCTCCGTTTCGGAGGCAATACAGCCTTGTCTGTAGGCCGTAGGCGCGTTTCTCTGGCCATGTGCCAGGCGAGCGTAGTTCGAATTATTCGTGAGGGAACCTTCTCGCGTTCGAATTAAAGGACTTTTTTATACATAGAGTTCTGTGGAGCTTGGCCGGACCGAATCGTACAGTTCGAATTATCCATAAATTCGAATTATTGAAGTTCGAATTAACGAGCTTTCACTGTATATTTAATTAGGCATAGGGCTCAAGCTGCACCACTGTCAACATTTTGGCACGAACTTCCTCCGCTGCAAATGTTCCCATTGTGCCGTGATCTTCAATGAAATAATAAGGAATGCCAAAGCAAAAAAAAAGTGTATGTGTGCGAAGTGTTCGAAGGCGGTCACGTGGTGGGGATAAAGAGGGCATGGGAGCGATTGGAAGAGCGTGTATATATATATATATATATATATATATATATATATATATATATATATATATATATATATATATAAGGTGTGCGGGCATAGTGATTTTTTGAGATTGAATTGAACACCCATCAAACAGTCCTAGCAGCGAATCGAATCTCGAATTGTTTTCGAATAATAACCAGCCGTTATCACAATTACTATAAAACGGTGTTCACTCCCAGTATTCTTGTAGTAAGCAAGTTTGTGTTTTTCAATAGTACGTTATGAATCGTTGGTTATTAAAAGCACAAACGGAGCATTTGGAGCAAACAATCAGCTTCTTCGCATGCAAAAGGCCTTCCCAAAGTGCTAATGATCTCTGTAGAGCCTGTAATATATGCCTGCCTAAGTGCACGTATCCGCTTCAGTACGTAAGTTCTCATGTTTTTTGTCTATACTATACACGCGGTGGTGAAATTTATCCCTACTTTTGCTCCAATTTCATTTCTGTAGGGGCAGGTGACGTCCTGCATATTCCAGGAATTATTCGGAAAATATTCGTATTTCGGAATATTAAAGATTAGTTTCATAATTCGAAATGTTCGAGCATTCGCAGAGCCCACACGCACATGCACACACACGCACACGGCATAATTCACGATGGTCTACTCCTAAACAACACTTTGCAATCTGGTGAAAGCGCTTTCAATCACAGAACTGGCACCTCAAAGAGATGCGCCATATGGCCAACGCATTTCTCTCGTATTCACCACTAAATCGCCGCTGAATTTTAGCGTCGCGCACGATTACACCATCATGTTGCAAGCACAGCTCTTCAGACGTGCCGAGGAATTAAAAGAAACTTTTGTTTCGTGAAACATGTAGGCCATTGTATGTGTTCATGGATGATGGCGACTACAAAGTCTCTATTTGGTGTGACGCCCTTTAGGCCTGCTGTGTTCAAGGGAAAGGTTTCGGGAACGCGTTCATAATATGGAAGCTTCCTTGCTATGAATGTAAAACTGGCGTTGCAGCCGGGGCTATTTTATGAAAGACAAGAAACAACTGTAAGCCGCATGAAAGTCATCCAGGTCGACAAGGTGGCGAAGGCACTCATCGATAGTCCGTGATCTCACCGTTTTGGGCCGGCCAGATTTCAAACAGTCTAGTCATCATATGAGGGAAACGTTTAAAGTAAGTGGCTTTTTTTTTCTGGCAACTTCAATTTCCAATTCATCGGCTAAAAAAAAAAAGCAAAGCAGCTGCGCTTGAAATAGGATGAGGCACTTGAAGGTCGCATAAGTGAACTGCCTTTTTGTGCCCTGGTTGGGAAGGAAATTTATGTTCAACGAAGGCCCACATATTACAGCAATATATATATATATATATATATATATATATATACTAAGAACGTTTCGTGCGGCCACTCGCAGCGGAGGCGTGGCGCACCATAGGGTGCCGACGAACAGTCCGGCAGAGGAGAACGTCGTTGCGCGTTTAAATACACAGACTGCGGCCTAAGATATATTGCTCTCACGGCAAGTGAAGCTTCACGGAAACAAAATTCTACGGTGTCGAACAGTAAGAGGGTATGCGTGCGGCTAGCACGTTGGCCGGGCCTGCGTACGTGCGTGCCATCAGCCGTTTGACGCGCGCCCAGGCGTACGTTCTTCTGTCAAGCCATGTTCACTTAAACCACGTCCGCCAATCTTCACTTTGATAGGAATCTTTCTGTGCATTGTGATGAGCGCAAAATAAAGGCCGAGGTGTCGCGCAAGCCGTCGTTTAACATGCATTAGCATAGTATCCAAAGGTAAGAACCAGGATGTTCGGAAGACAATAAAAGCAGATTGCTTTAGTAAGGCAGGTACATCGTGTTTCAGCGCACCTTCTGTGTTTCCGTTCGTGCAACGAAGCTATGTTCATGGGCCACCTGATCTATGCATTTTGGTCTTGTGACGTCATGAAGAAAGGTGTTGACAATATGCAACTTTGCTAATAAAAGGTCAGTTATAAGTAAGCGCTCGCGTTGTCTACGCCTCCCTCTGACCTTGTTTAAGAGCGCTTGACCATGTGTTCTGCTATGTGAAAACCAACTCGCCGAAACTCGACCCCATTTGAGCCTCTTCAAAGACGTTTCACGTCATGTTTCTGGGGTGTCACATGCCGAAACCCGTAATCTTTTTTTGAGTCACGCCATTGATGGAAACTGGAATATAATTTCGATCACTCGGCGGCACGCACTCGCCGTCGGAATGCGGCCCCCGGGCCGGATATCGTAGCCCGTGACCGCAACGCCATAGCCACGGCGGTACCGGGGCGGGTCACCACGTGATGCGTCGTACTGTGAACCAAAGCGGAAACAGCTTTAAATTGAACTCTCCCTTCCTCGCAAGACGCACGTGTGCCGGGTGTCCCAGGTAACTTGTGTTAAAATTTCAAACATGTAAATGTAAATGTTTCCCTTCGCTTGAAGCAAGCCAGGCTATTTTGTGTGTTTGCGTATTTAGCTTAACTACGTAATTAGTTACTAATAAATTATCAACTTCTAAACTATTATATTCAGGGCGAAAGTGCCAAAGAAAATTTTAGAACGCGCTGAAAAATTCCCGATCGACCTTTCTGTTGCTCAGTACGTACTACAATTTTTCTCCCATAGCCTGAAAAAAAGCCTGCAAAAAAAAAAAAGTGCCACACGACTAATCGTGCGGCACCTTCCGTTGCGTTACGGCACTTGCGCAGTTATGTGGGACACGTGGTATATGGAAACATGGCTCAACGGTTGACACAGTGAACCTAAAGGAGTAAGTTAGGCACGTAAACATATTTATTTCTGGATGGCATAATTAAAAAAAATAATTCTGTGTTTTTACGTGCCGAGATCACAATATGATTACGAGGCGTGCCGACGTCGACACTCCGGATCATTTTTGACCACCTAGGCTTACTGAATTTAATTATAAGGCTTTAGATTCCGAGCCACCATTCCGTTATTAGACACGCCGTCGTGCAGGACTGCGGAATAATTTTGACCACCAGGGGATCTTGGACGTGCCACCAAAGCATGAGACAAAGGCGTTTTTGCATTTCGTCCCCACTGAAACGCAGCCACCGCGGCCTTGAGTTTATTGCACGCCCTCGTGCTTAGCAGCTCAACACCATAGCCGCTAGCCCACCGCGGCCGGTGTCCCTTTTTAAATAACATGTACCCAATGCACCGTACATGAATGTTTTTGCCTTTCGCCTTACTTTGTGTGCGGCGACCGCGGCCAGGATTAGGTGCTGCGCCCACGTACTCAGCAGCACAGTGCCAACGCCATTACAGTGGCTATTGTAGTATACGCAACCACAATGGGTAATGTAGAAATTTAACAGTTTTGACATTACATTAGTTGGTATCACCCGGAAGTGACGTTAGAATTGAAGGCTTAATCTTTTTGCACGCACACAAAAATGAACTCCATGGCGTTAGATTTGCTTTCAAGTTGAAGGCCGATGGCAAAGCTTTCGAAAGAAGCCCGCGTCGTTGTTGGCAATTTCCCAGCGAAAACCTCTTTCGCTCTAACTAAACAGTATACCGTAAAGATCTCTTTTTGTTCAGGCGCACCAGAGTGACTAACTCATTTTCTGGGACACGTGTTCCGCGACAAAATTGCACTTCAAGCGGAGATTAGACATGGTTTAGTTCCCAGAAAGAAACTGACACGGCGACGCAGCGACAGTCGTAATTAAGGCACAGTTTATCTCCACTCTTCTGTAGGCGGTTGCCTCAAATTAGAAGCTACGCTCTCGATCGGGGCTCTGTCAGCAATGGCTGACGTTCCGAATGCCATTTGCGTGTGTTTGTCGTCTCAAGTAGCGTACGTAATTATCTATTAGGCCATCGCTTCCATGCGGTTGTTCAGCGCACTCAATTTAGAGTCCAGGAAACAAGCACTCAGTAAACTTCGCCATACGTTTTTGATTCGGGCCGGACTCAATTTTGAAGAACTCGATTACACAGAGATTGCAGCACCTGCACTTTAGCGGATCTGTTT
This sequence comes from Dermacentor albipictus, assembly GCF_038994185.2. Lineage (NCBI taxonomy): Eukaryota > Metazoa > Arthropoda > Arachnida > Ixodida > Ixodidae > Dermacentor > Dermacentor albipictus. The sequence goes on from NC_091829.1 coordinate 51,752,613, forward strand.
CGAACACAATCGAATGGCAACTTCACTTGTGGGGTAAAAAAAATCACCATGTGCCGTGTTTTGAATCAGAACGGTGCCATGACAAGGATATAGCAGTAAGCATTTTATTCTCGTCACGTCTGCTCGTCCTGACAGGTGGGAATGAACTTGAAAGGACTTTCGAAGAGACTCCAGTTTCGAGATATTATTTCCCAACGTGTGAAAAGAAATACATGGGCGTTACAGTTACTTTTGTGTTTCAATGCTAAAAGAGCATTTTGTTAAGGAAGTTGAACAACGGTGAGTTTTTACAGCGACTCTGATGGCGCGTATCCCCAAACATGTGTAATCCTGGAAATTCATTCGAAGTGGACACGCCTTGCAAACTCACCGGCAACAATTCGTAAACTGCAGCATGGACCATGAACTAATTAAACTATATTTCCAGGTATTTTAATAATTAATTTGCAGCTTGTAGTTGATAATTAGTTGGAAACACATAAATGTTTTAATTTATCTTGCAATCCCACATTTATCTTGTACACACTTAAGCAAATGTACACCCTTTGGGTCGTACCTTGCCACACAACAATAATCGTCAGCTGCTTGCGTTTTCTTTCTTGAAAATGTTGCGCTCGCTACTTTCCCGTCATGTATTTCCTGACATTTCTTTCCTGATCGGTCATGCTGATAACGCCCATGCCGTTCATGAATTGAAAGCACCAGGTTTGCAGCATCAAAGAAAGGAAATGCGGACAAGACAGATGAAGATTATTGTTGTATGGCAAGATACGATCGACCCAAACGAGGTAATTTTTCTTAAGAGTAACGTCCACCTTCTTTATAATGCAGGTAAAAAACTAGAATTGCGGCAACTGCGACACACAATTTTTAAAAACTCAGTAAAACCTAAAAATTATCACCCCATATAGATGTGAAAAACAACAACAACAAAAATAGTCGAAGCATCCACCCAGCGCTAAAGAAATGTTTCACAGACCACTTCAGATTTCGCTTGCGACTACGAGATTCACACCAGAATATATAGGCAGTATCGAATACTGATAACGAAACTACATAAATGCTAGTTAAATACATAAATAAATACATAAATAAAAAACCCCATTAATACTACTTAAATACTGTGGTTACATTTAGTTTTTTTTTCGATGTCTATCCAGAAAAAAGATCAGTACATTTTTGCCTGCTTTCAAATGTTTATTTCACAAGGTACAGAATGTCCATTACAGTGGACAGCATGCGAGCCAGTTCTGACGAGTGTGAGTGCCAGCAGTTTTCGTTTGCTCCAACAGTCGAACTTAGTGCCCCCACATTAACTAACGTAAGCTTGAATACAAAAGTTACGATGCGCCCTCACTTTATTCGGCATTATGGAATATGAAAAAAACACAGTCTTCCAATAACGCGTAAATATAACTTGCAGTAGTCTAGCCAGGAAATAATTTCAAGGGGAGGGCAACACGCACTTTACCCAGAAGGAGGTGGCTGGGCAGGTGCGTGTTGTCGCACGTCGCTTGACGCCACGTGACCTGCAACGGAGAAATTTGGAGAGGGTGAGGGGTGAGTAGAGGGCACGTGCTCGGCGTGCCCCCCTCCCCCTCTGGCTGCACACTTGATACATTCCGTTTCGCGCAATTCTATGACGCTTTACATACTTTTTATATTCTTTTTGTGCATTATTTCCCACGAGAAAAATTATTTGCATTGTCATAGCGCAGTCAGAGGCAACTAAAGTTGCTTTGGACAGATGGTCATTGTTATGCTTCAACAGCAGCTGTTGGTTACTCATTCAATTGTTTATTATTATTACCTTGCTGGAAGGTATAATGAACATGATGTAGCTACATGAAAATAGGAGGCAAATAATAAGAACGGTTCAATGAAAGAGGAAGGAGCGAGGACTACACTGTCCAGAAAGTGCTTCGGCGCACGCGTTCTTCCGATTGTGCATGTACACTGGAGAGGACATTTTAGAAAATTGGTTCCGAACGAAAAACTTGGCTTTACTCGGCCATAAAATTTGCCGCTCTTGGCTGTGAAATCTTCTTCTCTCCTTTGTAGACATCTATATGTACCAAGCTGAAATGTCAGCAGAGTTGCAAGTAAAAGTGTGCGGACGAATGCGGCGTACCCGGTGGAATAACAGATCATCATTTTAGAAGCCGATAGGGGAAATACGTCGTTTGGTGGTGCCGCTTAGGGCATCTATAAAAATTCTGTTATCCACAGAAGTTGACACTGTGCACAGGAGCTTCTCTGAAGCGCTAAACTTGCTCCAAGAATCGTCGGAATTTGTCCACTGTAGTAGAAAGCATAAAACAGAGGGTCAAGTGCTTTTTTTTTCTTCAGGCGCATGCACGCTACTCAATATAGATGGTAGCAACCTAGGTGTACTAAAGTACGAGACGTACGCACAAGGGATTAATTCAGCTTCTCTGAAGAACACGATGTCGTTGACACTTCCATGCGGGAACCAGTGGTTGGCCGCGATCATCTTTTCACTGCTTCGTTCGAAAGAGCCGGAGCGAATGGAATTCCGTGCCCGCATTGAATTCCAAAGGACGAGGTAGTCTTCTCGTGACTGAAAAGCATGACGACCACGGCATGACGACTCTGTCTGGAACGTCTAAGATGATATGGAGACGATAGTCTGTCGACGACTACACGACGACTATGTGATAACGATGGTAGAGTGACGACGATGATACCATGATGATAGACAGTTTTCCTATAGGAAGGAAGAGGGAAAGAGATAAGGAGAAGGCAGGGAGGTTAACCAGAATAACGTCCGGTTGGCTACCCTACACCGGGCGAATGGGAAAGGGGAAAGCAAAGATCACAGGGAGAGGGAGGAGGGAAGGAAAGAAGGAAATTGCGGCGAGTTGGCTGACGCGTGTGGTCTTGCAGAAATTGCATTAGAAGTCACAGGTGGTCGCACAAGCCCGTCGTCCTTAAGAAACACAAAAGCGCCTTCACCGCTTTATGGGCCGACGGACGATGGGGGCGGTGTTCCAGCAGCACCTGCACAGAAAGCGGCCGATTGTCCAGTTTTTGAAACGCTTTGGCAAGTTCTTGTCTCTCATGGGTGTATCGTGGACAGTGGCACAGCAGGTGGTCGATGTTTTCTTCGGTGCCACAGACCTCGCATGCTCTATAGCGCACGCTATAAAATAGCGGGTCGTCACTGCACATGGCATGGGCAGAACGATAAGGACCCATAGCGTAAAGCGTATGCAGGCTATTTTTTCAGATTTAGCGTTAGGGTCTTTGCGTGGTTTGCGGAGTTTGCGTGAAACATGGCGGCGGTCCCGGCTGCCCGCTTCGAATTGAATTTGGCGTTGCTTTTGTGAAATGCACTTCGTAGAAAACGATTGTGTAAATGGCTTTCGCTTTGTCTCGGGCCGCTTCGACGACAGAGTTAATACTATGGATAACGTTGTGGTGTTTGCGAGATCGCTTCTCGTTTCGAATGAGTTGAACCCTAACGAAAGACACATTCGAGATGTCAGCGCCACCTATCACTACAGTCGGGAAATAGCCGCAACGATGGCTATTTCCCGAGCTGAGATTCGAAGATCTCGCTGGCCAACTAAAACTAAAAAACGTGCGCTGCTTAGCGTACTCTATACTGTAGTGTACGCTAAACTAAAACTGTCTAATAGATACTTTTAGCGTGTCCGCTATTCCGGCAAACGGGTGTGGTTTCGGCGGATTGCCGGATGGTCGGAGGCATAAACGTGAGCGGCCGAAGCGGTGCAGCCGCCTGGTTGCGTAGAGCTCAACTACACAGGAACAGAGCTAAAATTTCAGTAACCTACCATATTCTGCTTCGCTGCTGGTGCAAATATTCGGGAGCGGCGCAATTGCGAACACGATTACGTAGCTGTCAAAAGTATACACCAGCAGCTAAGGAGAATATAGGAGTTGAATATGTGCTTATGTGGTTGAGATTTGCACCACCAGCTGGCGCCACCAATCTGACCGCTCACGTTTACGCGCCGCTCATCCGGCAAACCTACCCCGCTTCAAGAATTAGCGGATGCACTAAAGTTATCTAATGGTGGGATGATGACGTCGTGACGGCATTGGTATGACGACGACTATGTGGTGACAGCGCGATGCCGACAATGGCATGATGACGATGAATTGGTGACGACGGTGTGGCGACGATGGCTGGATGATGGCGTAATGACAGCGATATGACAACGGGCAGTGACAGCTACAGAGACAGAATCCGGCATAACTCATGGCACTATAAATGTTGACGTTAATGTGGTTAGCTTCGAAACAACGTAGCGACGCAGCTGATTGCCACCGCAGAGATACGTCATGCACGAGGCGTGTGTGCCGCCGGTATCTCCTCTCGCCTTTCCCCGTGAACATGCTGCGCCCTCTGGCGGCGCCGCCACTAAGTGCGCGCGTGTCAATATATACTCAGGCAAGGTTTATTGAATATATGTGACACGAGCTCGAGCCCGCTCAGAACCGCAAAATTTAAATTTAAATTTAAATAAATAAAGAGCAGCACACAACTAGTGGCACAACTTACTAAGGTTGGCGTCAAAGTTGTTCATTCGAGAGCGGCATATTCATAGTCGCGCACACCCAGTGACTCAAGTTGGTGCCACGGCTGGTTTCTAAACCGGTACCCTCAGCAGCCTAATGCAGCCTAATGCACTGCAGCCAGTGCACTACCCATTAGACCATGGATTACCCAGTAACCCATGTGCCAGGAGAATGGTTAGATAGATAGATAGATAGATAGATAGATAGATAGATAGATAGATAGATAGATAGATAGATAATACATACATACATACATACATACATACATACATACATACATACATACATACATACATACATACATACATACATACATACATACATACATACATACATACATACATACATACATACATACATACATACATACATACATACATACATACATACATACATACATACATACATACATACATACATACATACATACATACATACATACATACATACATACATACATACATACATACCAGCAAGTGTGTGAAGTATTCTAACAATTCCAACGGCATTAGAAAAGACGAAACGACAACGATAACGTAAAAATAAAATAATCACAATGTCATTAGGGCAATAAAATAAAAACCACGACATGACAATGGTGTTGTAGCTAAAGTTCTCGCTCACGTGTATCACATGAGGCAGGAGGCCGTCCTAATTCGAACTGTGTTCTTTGTTCATTTGCTCTATGCCTTGTGCCGACTGAGTGTGCAGCCTTAATTCGCACTTTATTCATATTTTTAGAGTGCACTATGTTCGGCATCGGCGCACGTTGTTCGACGAGAAAACTGCGTTGAAATGTAATGTAATGTGTTGAAACGTCCTTGAGCGTCTCCTTGCCTTTTCCTTTACCCCGACTAGGCCATCAATTTCTTTTACGTTCAAAACTGTTCTTTAACTCCCTGTAAGAAAAGAGTAATTTTTTATGCTAATACAGAGTCACTGGTTCAAGTAAGGCGATTTCCTGAAAAGAAGAGCCTGCAGTATCGCTCGGTAAGACCGTATGTGGCCATAACGAAGAACGACTATAGGCTTCCATGAGCGCAGTCACGCCAGGTTAATTCGGAAGGAAGCCTCCACCGAAACGAACTTCTCACGGCGAAGTCTTTCGCACACAGCTTGTCGCCTCTGGGTGAAATCAATACGCACAGTAATTTCCTCCCTTGTTGTGCAAAGCCAGAGCTAGGGATTAGCTTGCTTACTGTCTAAAAAAAATCCAATTAACTTAGAGAGCTAGTATATATATAGACTCATCGGAGTCGGCAATTTCCTGGTTTGTCCCGACCACTACGCTCCCCACCAGCACCGCTAAAGTGTGATCAACTTCTTGCCTGAGGGCACTACTCATTTGGATAAAATTCCTACTGTTCTTATTTTGAATAAGGAATGGTGCGCTTTTCCGTTTTCTGCAAGAACTAAGCCGCAGGACTAATTTTCTATTGTAAGAAACTGGGGCAGTTAGAATTGGGACAAGTGAACATGAAACAGAACTTATCGTTTTTTTTTTCTTCAGTGGAGTATTCCGCTTAGAAGATCGTTTGTAAAATAAGCACTTACGAACACCGCCAGTTTCATCACTGCAATTTAACCAAATTTGTCTTCATTGACTTCGTCAAATCGGTATGCGAAATCCCGCACACGAACGTTCGACATAATGACAAATAAGTGGGAACCCATCTAAACAAATCGCGCGCGTGCGTCATAATTTGCTTCCCGAACCATGCGAGAAATGTAGCAACAGAGGTAAGGCTAATCTTTTTTACTTCCTGATGGCTCCATGCATCAGCATCGAAGCCTTTACATACGCATTTCTGCTTACTGGTATGTGTTTGTTCATTACAACAATTGGCTTCCCGCTGAGGAAGTATACGGGAACCGGTTCCAGAGGTATGATCGTTTCGTTTTCCTTTTGTTAATACTGTTCCAGAGGTGGCTTGAACGAACTTTCATTAATGAAAATAATAACAGTTTTATTACAGTATTAATAAACCTTCCCTAGAACCATCCAACTTCGTGCGTACGCTACAGTAACTGGTCGCACGACACTCGACACAGCTTTCCCTATAGCTTTTCGGCCGCTTGAAAAAAATTATGGGGTTTTAAGTGCCAAATGCACTTTCTGATTATGAGGCACGCCGTAGTGGCGGACTCCGGAAATTTTGACCACCTGGGGTTCTTTAACGTGCACCGAAATCTAAGTACACGGGTGTTTTCGCATTTCGCCCCCATCGAAATGCGGCCGCCGTGGCCGGGATTCGATCCCGCGACCTCGTGCTCAACCGCCCAACACCATAGTCACTGAGTCGGCCGCTTCGTAGAGTACTGGTGCGAAATTTCGGTCAAAATACTAGTGGAACGCGAGGTATGCATGATTATTCTTGCTCAACCTATGGCTCATTCGCACTCATATTTCGTAGTGCACGTGCTTCAATAACACGTTCGAGTGTATAACTTGCCCGTACACGGCCGCTTACGGTGGGACCTAGCATATTGCGAAGATTTTGGTCTTATGTATGCGTAGTGACGTCTCACACTGTCAATCTGAAATCATCGGCTACGGGTGAAACAAGACATGAGCCATGTTTATATGCCAGACGGCATTGTGCTTGTGTTACTACAATGTCTACACTTTCTGCAAGGCACCGAAGTAGGTGAAGTGTATTGCGATTTATTCGAAACGAGACAAGCAATAGCAACAAAATGCGGGACTAACATGCGTGCACTCGGAAACAATTTCTTGACACGGGAAAGCGAATGAATGAACAGTTAATCTGGAAAAGTGATATATACTGAAAACTAAGTTATTTATTTATTTATACCTCAAAGGCCGCGAAGAGCATTGGGTGAGGGGGGCATATCAATAGAAGTACACTACAGAAATAATAAGTCAGAGTAACTGCACAATAGACGCGGTACAAGGCAAATACCCAAAAGGAATATCAAGTTGATTCAAAAAGGACATAAAATATCATATTAATACTAAGATAAGAAACCAAACAAACGCGAACATGGTAAAAAGTGATAATAGAGTACAATTGAAACAGTAGAACAAAATGAAACAATATTTAGAGCAATGGAAAGAGCAGTAGAGCAGAAAACAATATTCAAAGCAATACTCAAGCAATAAATACAGGCAGAGTTGGTTTTTGAATTCTCCAGGTTCAGAAAGAGGGATTAAGTTGCCAGGAAGGTCATTCCGGAGCCTAATTGCTCTAGGTAATGCAGATGAATTGAATGATTCTGTTTTCACACATATTCGGTTGAAGCATAGCAGATATTGTAAGTGCCTTGAAGATCGAGGAGTCCATTCTAGAGGCAAAAATGAGGCGTGGGTGTGACTGTATTTATGAATTAAACACAAAAGTGAAATATAATGACGATTTTTAAGTATCTGCATGTCATTAAAGTTCTTAAGTTGGGAGACACTGGCGAGGGGACTATAAATGTTAGTAATGAACCGGGCATCTCTGCTTTGAATTGACTAAACCATTTCAATGACGTATTTCTGATGGGGAGACCGAATACATCAGACGACTTCCAACTGTGGACGAATAAGTGTTACATATGCTAGTTTCGAACGGAGCTAGGCGAGTTTCTCAGTTTTCGGCCTATGAAACCTAATGTTTTCGATGTTTTGATGCAGATTGTTGAAATGGGACAAAACCATGAAAGATTTGATGTGAACTGAATTCGGAGGTATTTGTACGACATAACTTTGGTCAGGAAGGTGTTATTAACAGAGTTGTGCAAATTAGAAATACTATGGTTGAGGCTCTAAGTCATATACCTACATTTAATAGGGTTAGGAATCATGTGCCAGTTTTTACACCAACCAACCACAGAGTTTAGCTCATTTGGAGGGCCAGGTGGTGAGTCACTGAAGGGATCTTATGGTAAACAACGCAGCCATCTGCGAAAAGAGGTAACCGGGTTGACGTATTATTGGGAAGGTCGTTAATGTAAATTAGAAAAAGTAAGTACCCAAGCATGTTACCATGTGGTACACCAGAGGTTGCGTCACATAGTGGTGAGGAAATGTCATTCGCAACTGTGAATCACTCACGGATTCAAAGCTACAATGTCAAGATAATGTGGGAGAGTCAAGACAAAGGGTACATAATTTAGTAGACAGCTGGCCATGCGCTACTCTGTCAAATGCTTTTGAGAAAACTAAAAACATACAATCTGTTTGCTGGGTTTCATCCACGTTAAAATGCAGGCCAGTAGTAAATTCAGATAACCGGGTATCACGCGAGTATCCTTCCCTAAAGCCATGCTGATTTGAAAAGAAAAAAGTTATTTCATTCCAGGTGGTTGTGGATGCGAAAAGCTATAATACATTAAAGTAATTTACAGCTTATGCATGGTAAATAAATGGAACGATAGTTATCAGGTGAGTTTTTGTTACCCGTTTTGATGTTACCCGTTTTCGGTAAGCAGCTCTTCGGATGATAACCACTGCTCAAAGATACGACACAAAACCTGGAAGAAAATTTAGATGGTGTTTTTCAGAATTTTGGAATTTTCGATTGCGTGAGCGCTAATGCGTGACAGTCAGCCAACTTCTCTGCCGCCACCGCCTCTCCCGACAATCCAATTGCTCGAGTGCAGGCGCCTTTTCGTTCAGCGCCTTCCCGCCACGAATGGGTGGGCGAGTGAGTGGCAGGTCCCCTCTTTGACACTCATTCCTTCAACTTCGTTGCATGAGAGTTCACTCTTGACAGTCTCCCCACCCTCCCAACTCCTCCCCCTGCCCTTCCCTGAAAGTGAGTGGCGCGAAATCACGCGTCGTTACCCTCGGCGCCTTCTCGCGATGAAGCAGTAAGCAACAATGCCTCCTACTCCTGCTTCCATCCCCTCCCCGCAACTTATTTGCCTGAGAGAGAAGTTTGTTGTGAGAAAGGAAACGTTGGGGGACCGCTGTCTCCTGCAGCCCTTGAGACAGCCCGGCTCAGCGCCAATTGCGCCCTTCTCTTTTGCCATTCTCGATTTTGCCTTCTCTCGCTTTCACGCGACGAATGAGTGACGGTTTCCCTTCCCCAACCTACCCTCCCCGCTTCTCAATTGCATGACCGCCCCCCCTTCTCCCCCCCCCCTTCCCCAACTCAGTTACTACAGAGCATGCTCCCTTAGTTGCATTTTTTCGTCTTCCCTTCAGAATCACAATCAGTTTTATTCATGACAAAAATGGGGATAATTACAGGACAAGTATATACAGAAGGAGGTCCCGTAGTTATAAACTGAAATGGGACCTCCTGTGCATGATGACTAAAATTAATAATATGAACAACAATGGCAATATGCAAAATTTACGATAATAATGGTTTCAGGAGAAAAGGCACAAATGAACAGAAAAGCATCAGATGAATGTATTAAACAATAACAAGGCTTCGGATTAGTCAACAAAAAACCACAGACCATCAACCAGGGACCGCTGACCCCCAACCACGAGAACAGGTTAAAGAGGCAAAGAAAGAGATTAGCATTAAAAAACATACTTCACTAAGGCTAAATGCCAAACTGTACAAATTCGGAGCGGACGACTGACTAATAGGGCGGGCAAGTTATCGCCTCATCAACTCACTGAATATGCCTACAACTCCACGTATGGAACGAAGGCCTTACCACCGGTATATAAACAGCAGATGGCACAAGTGATAAATTGGTTTAGGAATTGACCCTGCCATTGGAGTTTCCATTGACTCAGAGATCCGGCATTGTTAGAGTAGTCTCGCCTGCTCGGTGGTGTGATTTAGCAAACGACAGGTCGAAGGGACATGCTAATTGGGTAAACAGGGTACTGCCCTTCTGCCAATAGGATGCCTTGCGACAGAAAAGAGTAGATGCTTTTGTATACGCGGTTAAGTCTGCAGTTGCAATTCTCAACTTGCAATTCTTTTAGAACATTATGCACCGCATAATTGCAGAAGAGTTAGTACCATAGTTACGCTCTCACTCTCCCGGGTGATTTTATCAATCCTCAGCAGCACGTGTAGACACTCAAATGAGGCGCGCCACAATTTCTTTAAGCATTCCAGAGCAAACAGACTACTGCTAAGCAACGGCATACGCAAACTATGAAAGCTCGCTGCCATTTCGGCCAGTAGCCCATTGCGAATAAACTTGGGGTGGGTTCGACGTAGTCAGCCAAACCAGGGTGAATAAATGAACCCTACCCGAAAAAAAAAGAAAAACTAGCCCGAGACCAATATCAGTACCAACTAGCTCCGATAGGAGTTATTCTACTTGAATTGGTTGACAGGAAACATGCACGTGCAACCAATATTGGGAATTATTTTCTCAGGGGAGAGAGTGACAACGTACAGATGCCCCCGGCCCAGTTCGGAACATAAACCAGCAGCGGCGCTTTTGTGCTGGCTTTAGGCAGTAAACGGGTGATATATCAGGTAAAGAGCGTGTTTTCCGGTTGGAATTATCGTTGCGCTAGTAGTTATTTCATTTTCAAGTGTTATTGAATTTTTAAGAAATCGCCTGTCGCCGATAGCAAAGATGTCGTCTTGAGCTGCGTTATTAAGAGAGGCGATTAACTTACACGAGAAATCGACACACATGCTAAACTAGTAATTACCTTCAGTAATTAACTTCTTAATTGCTTTACGGGACATATTGCAATCTGCGAATTGTACCCGGCGAGTGTGCAAGGCGTATCCGCATGGAACAAATTTCCAGAATTCCACCTATATAGAGATATACGCTATCAAACTCGCCGTAAAAAGGCATTATAGTTCCACTTACTTTGTTAACACAAATACATTTTTTATGCATTGAAGTACAAAAAATATCTGGAACGCTTATGCATTTCGTCCTACAGTTTGGGGAATACTGTCTAAAGAAAACAGACTTGTGTCATCCTGATAATTCACTTCAAGTGGATACGTGTTACAAAGTCACTGGCTACAATTGGTAAATTGCAACATGAGTCGCAAAATAATTAAAATATGAAGCGAAATTTTGTTAATTAGTTCAACATATGTGTCGATTTATCGTCCTGGTAACGCCCGTCTCCTCGAATAATCCAGCTCAAGGACAATTACTACGCAAATCTGCGACAGGCAATTATAATGCGAGAGCACTGCTTGCCTCACTGTGCGACGCCTTCCGCCACCAAAGGCAAGGCAGATAGCCGTTGTAGAAAATGAGCGCACAAATTACGTCATCTGCAGCTAACTAAAAAAAAAAGAAATGGCCAGGGTTAGGATTCCTAGGCGAGCGTGCTATCCACTGCGCCACTGTTTCCCTTACAACAGGCGACAGTGATGAACATATGCAAAGCTGTGTATCTAGTCGAGTTCTTGCCTGGCGGGCGATTCGCCAGAAGGCGCAGTATTTAGAGAAATCTGCCTTCGGCTCTACGCTGCGGCATGTCCATGCTCGTCGCAGGATACTTCAATCAGGACGCACCCTCGAGGCTAACGATCATCTGCCGATCTCACCTTCAGACTTGCCCCTCAAATAGATGCAGCCACCACTTCGCGAGGCACCGGAGTCGAGTTGGCGTTCGAGAGCATGTCACGCAAAGTGCGCATAGTAATGTACGCATCAACATGCTACTCCGATCACAAGGACTGTCGGTCATCTTGGACCCGCAGACATTGTCGCTGGAGCCCCTGGGCGACAACGAATAAGATGCAACGTGCTTCAGGTACCCGTCTTACGATGACTATCCCCCCGGAGATTGAGGCGGAGAGCAAGATAGCAAATGATGAATGAAATTGGCAGGGAGATTAAGCAGGACTGAGCCCGAGAGCTTGAGGTGGAGTTCACCTACGAACCCGATGAAGAAATGTAGTGTCAACACCGTGGTGCCCCTCGGAAAAGTACGGTCATCGCTCGGCAAAGTGGCGTCATCGTTCTGAAAAGTAGCGTTATCCAGAAAGATCACACAAGGTAATGTGCGCGAAACAATAGTTTAATGAGAAATCAGCAAACAAAAGTCAATTTAGAAATCCAAATATGGCCGATTTGTCGTCTTGAGTGTTGTGACCTCATAAGCAGCCACAAGTCAAGTCAAGTAATGTTTATTTCTAACAACAGCGAGTCGGAGGTTCTTGGGCGAAAAGATACCACAGACATCTTGAGAATGCCCGAGGACCCATTAAATAGCACCAGGCAGATAGAAAAAATAATCACCTGAAACGCTGTAAACGAATGTGCTAAAATGTGGCATGAACTATAATTCACGCAACGCAACCCTTTTAGTGTACAAAATAAATGCACATAATACAGGTGTCACACAATCCTTGCAACAGTTGTGCAAAGGCAACAAAAAAAATTGTATACATAAAATGTAATATAGATCAAGATAACAAAAGAAAGATGTTGGTATTCGAGTGGTTCCTATACATTTAAAAGCATCATTCGCACATGTTTCTTGAATTTACATTCAGGCAGTTCAAAATTGGTACAAGTTAAAGCTTTCAGTATTGCTGGTATCTGGTATTGAAGAAGACATCCTTCGTAGCTTGTAGGGGAAAAGGGAACTGGTATGGATTGATTTCGGAGAGAGTATCGGGGGGAGCTGTCAAGTGAATGCTGATGAAGCTTGTTTTACTCTGTATAAAGTTGTAATTTATATGTATAAAGATCACTTCCTCTAGTAATATCGTGATTTATAAACAGCTGGTGAGTACATAGTTCTCGAGGGTGCCGATAAAAATTTTCGAATATTCTAAGAACCTTTTTTCTGCAATACCTCGAGTCTGTTTAGGTTTCGAGCAGATGTCTTTGCCCGTACTAGCGCACACTAACATAAGGGAGAGTAGAAGTGGCCGTAATATATATAGCCTTCTTAAGCCATAATGGTACTAGATTTGATAACCTATACACGCAGCCTACAGTTTTGCCCAACTTAGAAGCAAGATTCGACACATGTCGCAAGCTTCCACTTGTTTTCATCTAACCAAACACCTTGAAATTCTTCCGTGGGAGCGCACTTGAACGTTGTGCCTTGAAAGGATAATTTCAGAATAATACGTGTTTTGTTCGTAGGCCCATAAATAACGTATTTCGTTTACCTTGCGTTTATTGCAAGTTTGATTTCATGTAGCCACACTTCCAAATACCTTAAATAATTGATTACAGTAACTTGGAGAATGTTCATTGATTTAGCGCTAAACAAGGCATTCGTATCATTTGCATTCATAACTAGATTTTCTGTGTAAGGGATATTACATATATCATTAGACCATAAATAATAAGGGCCCTAAGATCGAACCTTGTGGAACGCCTTGCTTAATTAAGTTCAGTTTCAGCTGACCTTGAGCTTCCGACTTTAACGTATTGTTTTCTGGCAGATAAGTAATTTTTAATTAGTTCAAGAGTCACACCACGTATTCCGTAGTCGAACAATTTTTGTTCTAAAATATTATGTTTTATACTATCAAAAGCCTTTCTCAGATCAAGAAACGATCCAACTGTATACAGTCCTTTTTCAATATTGTTTAGTATTTCTTCTTTTACGTTTAATAGGGCTAATTCAGCGGACTTCCCTTTATGGAATCTGTACTGAGTATTGTTTATTATATTATACTTACTAAGAAAGTTCCTTTGTCTGGAATTTATGGCAGATTCAAACACGTTCGGTAATACAGGCAAGGCAGAGAATGGCCTGTAATCCGAAATTTCATTTAGAGCGCCAGCTTTGCGCACAGGGCATAGAAACACAAGCTTGAGATCAAAAGGGAAAAGACCAGAAATGAACATACAATTAATGATATGAGCCAGGGGCTCTGAGATGAGATCCGCAACATACTTCATAGGCGCCGCGCCTAATTTATCATAACCTGTCGCGACATTGTTACGTAGTCTATCTATCGAGCTTAATACCTCAAAAGATGTCAGTGGGGCTAAACTAATTGTGTTAGGCTGTCTCACTCTACGGGAGATTCTTTCCGGCGTACTGTGTTCTGAAGGCGGCTAATATATTCACTGGGAATATTACACTAGGAGATTCTTTCCCGCGTACTCCGTTCTGAAGGCGGCAAATAGACTCACTGGGATAGATTCACACATCGCACTGGTAAACGTGAGGCAGCAGAACTAAACATAGCAATATTTCGCCACAGCCCTAAGCTCAGCCGCAAAACTCCGCGACATACTCAGCCACAAGAAATTCTCTCGCAATTACACATTATAAGAATTTCTTAAGGGCCCCCATCTTTATTTGATACTTCCCTTAACTTAAAAATCGTCCCCCCGTGTATCAGAGTGTTATAAAAAATATGCACCAGTTTTCTCTGATCTCGTAGTAAGACGATGATTGTGTCGCGGATCCACGGCACAAGCGAAATATTAAATAAAAACGAGTAATGGTGCTTGAACGCTGAAGCAAAAAAGAAAATACTTTTGTTTGTACGTGCCCGGAAGGTCCAACGTAGAGCGCAGAGCTAAAACTCCCTAAACGCATCGCGTTTATGTAGAAAGCCGCGTTGCTAGATTTTGACCTAGCCTGATGGGGCAGTAGGCGCCTCTGACGGTCACCGCAGAGCTCAGTGCTTTTACGAATATTAGTCCCCGTGTCTTCCTTCCAGAGAGAGAGAGAGGAAGAGGAAAGGCAGGGAGGTTAACCAGATATCAGTCTCCGGTTTGCTACCCTACACTAGGGATGGGAGATAGGGGTTAGAAAGATGACAGAGAGGAAAACGCTAAGAATCCCGTTAGTGCAAGCTGCTTGAGAAGTCAAAAAGAAAGAACATATCTATACGACGACAAGCACGAAGACAACCAGAAGAAGCGAGCCGAGTAGAGAGCCAGAGCTTTTCCTTTTTTTTGGGGGGGGGGGGGGGGGGGGGGTACTTGTATATCGCAGGAACGCACCGAATAGGCGTTGTTAGCAGTTGCGTTATCCCATGGGACTGCAAATTTGCGACCATACCATACTCTCTTCGGAGTATGGTATTGTTCACTGCATACACCTTCAAGACGTATGCGCAGCCTGGTGCACGTCTGCCGGGTGTCGTTATTGCTGTCTAGTTCTTGCCATGCAAATCAGAACGTGCATCGACCTCGGTGTTTACGTGGACTTGTCTGCTCTGTAGTTGCGTCACGTCTTGTTTAGGACAACATCGCCACCTCGACTACATATTACCGAGATAACCGCACCAAGAATGAGCTGTTCACATAAACCAGACACGTGCGACGTACTCGGGAAACCGAGAACTGCCAGGCATAGTTTTGTTTTTTTAAGGCTTCTATCTATCATAATAGAGGAGACGTTACGAAGGGAGCTGCCTTGCTTCAGTAGATGTTTCCCGAAGTATGCTGCAAGGACCATACCGTGTTGGCGTACGTCTGCCATAGCGGTTGGTTTTTCAACATTTTTGTTACATAGCGGAGTGTGGCTGTAGGCCAGTTGGTGATGCACGATTTTGGGAATTTACCTCAAGCAAAACACGATACTTGAAGAAAACGACAGTCTCGGGTTTTGATTGCGGTAACTTCGCAAAATTTTTGTTACGTTTGCAAAGTTTTTTTTCGGCGTATGCAGTAAACCTTTGCTTAACATCTTTTTTTCTTAAATTTTAGTGATAAAATCACCGATAGCAATGACGTTCACTATTGTCAGATCTCCTGATATGTCTTCACCGACTGCTTTTTGGGCCGGTTCAACGACACATGCTGATCCAAGTTACTCTTTCGGGAAAGACTTCAGGTATACAAATTCAAATATTGTCGTGATGCTTAGAAAGGTGGCGTTAGATGCTCGTGCGTAGGCTTTCATACGTGAGGTAACAGCTTCTTCTTGTGGGAAACTGGGTCGCGCAAGTTCGCCTGCCGCCTTCCTGGCGCCGGCACAGAGACATGGTTTATCCCAGATCGGTAGCGCGACCGGGGCAAATGGTCAGGCAACAAAGCGTTGAGTGCGGTCAAGGAAACACGTGCGATAACACACGACAGGAATGAAAGCTTCTGTCTGCGCAGGCCTCAATGTCGTATGTCACAGCGGCTAAGGAAGGACATCGTTCGCCGTCCATAAGGGCGAGCGAATAGAAGGAAACAAGACAGAGCAACTGAGTGTATGACGAGGACGCAAGACACAATTTGTCTTTATTGGGTCTCCCGATTGCACTTACGCGGTATGCGCGGTTGTCGATGTTCAGAAGCAAGCGTATACAAATACATAATCTCCAGTAGAAGATACAAGTGGTGGAAGGTGAAAGGCACGCAGAGCGACACATGGACACTTCCGAGCAATCGTGCATCTATTGAGAAAAATGCGATGCGGGTGACCCGGATGTCATCAGAGCCGGGACGCAGTCGTCGTCCTAATGCTGACAATAAGTTACAGGGAAGGGGAGCGTATTAATTTCGATCGCGTTCCGGTCACATGTGTTACAAAGCTACACGTTAGGAAGCTTTTCTCTCTGTCAACAGCCGCTGCACACGTCAGTAATGCCGGCAGTACCGCCAGAGGTGGCCTGACCACAATAACCCCCGTATTCAGAAATGCATCTTAACTTGAAGCCCATGCTTGACTTGATTTTAATGACGCCTGTCGTGAACGCACCGAAACAAACGCAATGAGTGTCTTTGGCGCGTTCGCAACAGGCGTCATTTATATCAAGTCAAGCATGGGCTTCAAGTCAAGATGCATTTCTGAATACGACGGTAAGCCTATGAAAGACTTGCTTTGAAGTGTCGCTCGATATGCCGAACGAATTTAGAAGGATTTCTGTTTTCATTTGCCACTGCGTTATGGTTTGCTACATTACGCATCTAGGGTTACTTACCGTTCTATCTTGCGTCTTAAAGTCCTACGCAACGTTCAAGTTCTTGTTTTAAACCTTGGATTAGTAGTCAGATGGATATTTGTGTTCATAGGAGCTTGTACAACATGTCTCCACTAAGTGATTCTATGACAGTGTTCGTATACGTAGCGTGAGAAAGAATTAATGCACAATGCAGAGGTACACATAGAGTAAATACCTGCACAAAACTGCATATCTGTGCTCATATGTGCTACGCCAGTTCTTGGAAAAATTGTGTGATCTTGGCTTGTGCTGTTTGCAGTTCAATTGAGTGTCCCGTTTTGGGGGGTTTCTTTTCTTGCCTTTTGCTCAGCGAAAGAGTTATTAGAAAGCTGGGCTGAGGACCGCGGGAGACATCTGAAGGGCGTAGAGTATACGTGCTAAAGATTTAGTTCCTCTTTCCAAACCCAATGGTAAGGCGGCACCGGAGGTACTTGACGTAGACGCATGTGAACCACTACTACCGAGTTGAGACGAATTATTCTGAAAAAAAATTTCGACTAAATGAAGGCCACCTACTTCATGCCTCTTCTTACAGAGTCTCCGTACCTAATTTTATATGTATTAACAATATAGTTCTGTAGCTTTACGGAGGATGGTGGCGCAAGCACCTTCTACGAAAAGCCAGAGCTTTAATGGGCACTGAAAGAGACAAAATATTTCCGTTTCTCGGTTATTTCTTTCCTGGAGTAGGTTTCATCGAACGTGTCGCCCCACCATGCACTGTTTTTTGCTTACTTACGAAAGAAATGCACTGCTCTTTGGGCCAGCTGGTTCGCTGCAGTAATTGAGGTTATAGAGCTCAATTGACACGGACAGCATGCCGCCAGGATTTCGGGGGGGTTTGGGCTTCTGCCTTCGTCGAAAAGGTGCTTATCCTTAGGCCCACTTCGCCACGGAACATAGGAAGCCAGCACCGAACTGTTTTCGATTGCATGGCGGGTCGCCAGTGCTGCACCGGATAGTGATGGTGATCGATGTGTGGGTGAATGTGTCGATGTACTGTCCCGCAGGAAGCAAGCGGTGGTTCGCCATCCAGTGCGAAGGGTACAACAGTTCTTGCAGGACAGTGCGTTATGCGTCTTGCCGGCGGACAAAGATGGAGGCTTTGACTCTTTTATCTCTTTTAATCTAAATCTCTTTTATGTCTGTAATTAAATAGCATTGACATACTCCAGCTTAGGCTGCACAAAAGTTTGGAAAGCAAGTTGCTTATTAGAGAGTGGAGCGAGTAAAAGGTTACGGCATAGATTACCTAGAGTACGATTCGCAGAATTTGTTATGTGGTTAACATGACAGGTACAAGTTCACACCAATATATTTGAACGAATCAGTTATTGCAATCTGCATGTTATTGGTGCTATAATTAGTCATATTATGATTACGACGACGGTGAATACACATCAACACAGGTTTAGATACATATAACGACATGAGCCAAGTGATACACCAGTTTTGTACATGCGATAGGTCACTTTGTAATGCGAAATGGTCGTTAGCATTAGTAATCGCTCGGTAAACCACACAATCATCTGCGAAGAATCGGATATGAGAAGAAATATTACAAGGCAGGTTATTAATGTATATTTAGAAAAGGAGGGAAATAAGTATGCTACCTTGAGGTACGCCTGAAAGCACAGCTCTTAAAGATGAAGCGTGCGAGTTAGCGTATACGAACTACTGACGATTTGTTTTAGAACCCCCGAATCCAGCTTAGAACACACGGATGAATGTTAAGAAGGGATGACTATATTAAGAGATGACCATGGGGGACATTATCGAACGCATTTTCGAAATCTAAAAATATTGTGTCAGTCCGGGTGTTTCAATCTAGGTTTAAGTGTAAGTCGTGCAAGTAAAGCCGGAAGTTGGGTGTCACAGGAACAATTCTTGTGGAAACCATGTTGACTTGGGTGAAAAAAATTTATTGTTGTTATGAAGTTAACAATATGTGAGTATAAAATATGTGCCATTACTTCACGAGAGACGCTTGTTATGGAAATAGGGCGGTAGTTACTGGGTGATGATCGCCTTCCTTTCGAGAAGACATGGATGACCTTGCCAACATGCCAGTCATGTTGAATTGAAGCGCTGTTATGTGATTCCTGGAATACGAGAGATAAAAATAGGCTAAACACAGGTTTAGCGTTTTAGCACTTTTTTTATGCGAGTTTGTACCTCTGGTAAAAGATTGTTCCCTGATGTATAAAACTGCGGATAAGGATACCCGGGAAATCGCCGAAGCTAGCTTCATTGCGAAAGAAATTTCTAACTGCGTAAGCGCCTTTCGATTACTCTGAGCTGAAGAGAAATAGCCTATCTGCGAAATGCTGGTTTGCATGCGCGATGGTTTCTACTTTGTATTCGCTTTGTCGAAATAAGTGCCGTGCTCGTCTGAAATCAAGTTTATAGTAGCCCACGTCCTGTCGTCTTTATTTTCCGTGTCAATTTAGTGCCTCAACCTGAATTAATTACGAAAGAGGAATACACGGTTATAGGCCACATTCGTAACAAAGAAGAAATGTTGTCCTGGCAAGTGCGTCGTTATTAAGGCAAGGACCGTGGATAACTGGCTTCGTTATATAGCGGAAGCAGGTAGCGCATGCTCCACTCTACCGGACATCCTCCATATAATGAGCAGATTTTTTAAAGCGATGCTTTAGAAAAGTATTTCATCGATTTTACGTTTACGTTGTTATCATGACGCCATTTTGTAAGCTTTTCTGTACGTTCTTCACCCATGTCACTGCATGTTGCTTATCCTAAGTTTCCAAGGGAGGCGGAGGAGGCGACAGCAGCATGGCACTTTCTGTGCCGTTTATCTCAGCAATGCGGGAAGCACGCGTTCAACACAATGAAGCTCTTAGAGAGAGAGAGAGAAAGAGAAGGGAAGACGGAAAGGCAGGGAGGTTAACCAGATTGAGTCCAGTTTGCTACCCTACACGTGGGGAGGGGAATGGGGAGTGAAAGAGGAAGAGAGAGAACTTAAGTGTAGGATGTCTATAGTGGGGAACTCAAGTCTGTTGCCCTCAGGTAGCGAAAAAGCTCTTAGGCTACTTGTTCATTTAAGCGTGTGAATCCTTCAGGAGAGGAAGGCATCTAGGCTACGGTAATCAGCGTTGTCACTCGCAAGAATGTTCCTGTGTAGTTTGACCGGTTGGAGTAATTGCACAGCGCGTGCATTATGGCTTCCGTGCGAACCATGCGGGCCTTCAGTGGAATGTTTTCGTGAGCTGTTGTATGAGAACTGAACCGCACAATTCGGGGAAAAACTAAATGTTGCCGCCACTAATTTATTGAAGCAATTATCTTGTAACGTGAAACGTATGGTCATCTCCATTTTATGTATACTTTGGTGAAATGCACAAAGGAACAACGAAAAAAAAAGTGACGCTTTTGCCTGAAAGGCGAGACATCAATTGCCATAGCAAATTAGCGGACAATGAGATATACGAAGAAAGGATAGTAGCCTTATCTGCCGCGTAGACTTGTAAACATAGGCATATTGACTGAATTAACAAGGAAAGTTTCGCGCACAAGCAAGCAAGCATCAAAAGATCTCACTCGATGACCGCCAAAGTTCGATATCAAAGCGCTGGAGTGAGGAAGCGCGGCAGCAGCAGCGAGTGAATTGACCTTCGTGCTGCGTTTCGCAGCAACGTGAACTAAGCCGCGAAACAGCGGCAGACTCTGTACCAGTCGCAGATGACTTTCAGGATACACCGGCCCCGTAGGGCGCGCGCGGCCGCACGGGCCTCCCGCATTAGAACGTGTCCCCTACCATCTCCCCCGGATCCTTGCGCGCGACGGAAGACGGCGCGCTTCCTCCCTGCTTTCCTTGCTTGCGTGCGCGAGATTGAGCCACGATCGCCGGTCTACACTCGCTCACTTACACTCACACATACAGCACATTGTGCGCGGCGACGATTTTATCACCCTTAGATTTTACACGAAATCTCACTGCGACGGCGACAGCTGAAATGCACAGGTGTGTCTATATATTTCCTATTGCAATAAAATTACATCAGTATATAGCGTGTTGGAAAGAACACTGTAAGAAAAAGTACGAATGTACAAAGACGACAGAAATACGCAAAACGAGTGCTCCCTGTGAAGCACTCGCCCTGCGTTCTTTCGTCGTCTTTCCCCATTCACGCTTTTCTTAGCAATGATTGCGCACTAACTCACCCAGTTCGCCATTTTATTTCAGCCAACAGTTGCGAAGGATGCACAACGTCATGTGCAGAACAAATAGTGCAATATGCTGCTGTAACGAAACAAATGAGGATGCATTGATTGAGGAAAACTGTTTTGAACAAGAAGGTCATGCTTTAGCAAGGTGAGATGTGTGCTCTTACGTTTTGTTTGTATGCCTCAATGCCCATAACAATGCGAACTTATTTATAAAACTGGCGAATTTCCACGCTTTTTCCAGGCTTTTTCCGATTAACTAATTCGCAGACGTATCTGTGGTGTGAAAAGCCACATCTCGGCGTAGAATAAAAGCTCGCAGACAAAGTTGATCGTACGCTCGTGGTGTAGTGTCTGAACCAACCGAAAAAGAAAAGGGTGAGCGAAGGCTTAAAGTTATCTTGCATGCGCACGCAGTACAATGCTGAAAGTGCGATGCATCCGCCATTTTCATTTTTGTACCGCGAGAGCTGGATTCTTTGGGCTCACATAACATAAAAACGAAAGAAATGGAGGCGGATTGCAAGAGCACTCGCTTACCGGCGTTAGTCGCATTAGGAAGGAAAGAATTAGGAGAGAGCATGGCGCAATACGATCGAAGCCAAACGTATCCGTCCAACTCGTGATCATCTCATCGGAGCGCGCGGTAGGATTAAGCGCTCCCGCTCTGCCGGCAGAGCTGCGGCAGGGCAGACGAGCAAGTGCTCGTTGATTAGAACTACCGGGAACCAAATATTACCGACCGACACGCTTAGTCTCAAAGGTCACGTATTGGGCCAATACTGCGCAGGAAAAGGACCTTCTCGGAGAGTTTGCCTACAAGGCTGCCTGCCTGGCGCAATGCTCTCCCTCATAAAGTTTAGATCCGTCCTTAATGGTTTGGGGTGCAGTTTCATGAACCTCCACCGGTGAAGATTAACCCGTAACGCTTCAATACGGCGTCCTTCATTAACCACTGTGGTGTTTGTAGACGTTGAACCCCAGAATTATCACCTCGATAATTCCCGTCGGCCTCAAATATCTTTTATCCACATTATCCTTGCGCGAATTTCAGCATCCCGATCTGATTCACTGTGTCCGACGATGTGTGTTTGAGTTTTCTCTTTTTCACAAATTTAACCTACTATAAGGCTTTATGAAATGTCCAGCGATCAGTAAGCTAATCAGGACCGTGTTCACTGTTTTTTACCCTTTTGAGCTTCGAGCAAACAACGGTAACCCTTTCGCTAGAGCCTTAACATCAAGCGCTGTTCTAGTCTGCATGTGGCATTTCATTGCTTTTTTTCCCCCTTCACTTTATAATGTACATTTCATCATCTTAGGCTTTCGTTCTCTGGTATGTGTCATGTGCATCACGCCTTATAGCAAGATCATTCCTTTTTCTTTCGCTCCAGTACGAATAAGACAGTATGCCTTTCCCTGTCGCGGCGGCCCAAAGGTTACGGCAATGCGCTGCGTAGCTCCAGGGCGCGAATTCAATTCCGGGCCTGACGTCTGCATTTCAATGCGGGCAAGATGAGAAAACGCTCGAGTACGTACATTTTAGTTTACCTTAGGAAACCGACCACCAGGTGGTCAAAATATTTCATGAGAACGCCACTAATGCATGTTTCATTAAGAAATCTTGTGTTTGGCAGTAAAAACAGCCAAATTTATTAAATTTTGATTAATAATTCGAAATAAGTAGATCAAGTTAAGTAATAACAACACATTTCGGTAGATAAAAACAATAAAAAAGGCCCTGAGAAAAGACACTGAATGGATAGCAACTAGCTAATGATTGCTGAAAAGCTATCGAGAGAAACAAATATTCAAATGTCATTCAAGGTACACAGAAGTCTCTCGAAAGAAATCTCACAAAAGGCAGTTTCATCTATTAACACGTTTTGTCCCGTGGCAGCAGTCGCCGCTATGGCCAATTGGCATGACGAAATAGTGAGAAATTGAAATATGCGCTCGCGTTGATCAGCGGTAGTTCCTCTGCGTGGTACGGCTTGGTCTTTTCACTCACTTATAGTGAACAAAAGGTAAAAACCACGGTTAAAAGAAGACGGTCATTAAGCGGAAAAAAGTTACTTTGTAAAGGTAAAGAGAAATAACCCATCGTTATCTCTTCCAAACAAGATCATGGAGCTGTTCTTTCACAGTACAGCACCTCACTTGCTTCATTTGTAATGGATTTCTTTATATGACGTTTATTTCTTAATCACGCCTAAATCATCATCATCATCATCATCATCATCATCAGCCTGGTTGCGTCCACTGCAGGGCAAAGGCCTCTCCCATACTTCTCCAACAACCCCGGTCATGTACTAATTGTGGCCATGCCGTCCCTGCAAACTTCTTAATCTCATCCGCCCACCTAACTTTCTGCCATCCCCTGCTGCGCTTCCCTTCCCTTGGAATCCAGTCCGTAACCCTTAATGACCATCGGTTATATTCCCTCCTCATTACATGTCCTGCCCATGCCCTTTTCTTTTTCTTGGTTTCAACTAAGGTGTCATTAACTCGCGTTTGTTCCCTCACCCAATCTGCTCTTTTCTTATCCGTCAATGTTACACCTATCATTCTTCTTTCCAAAGCTCGTTGCGTCGTCCTCAATTTAGGTAGAACACTTTCCGTAAGCCTCCAGGTTTCTGCCCCGTACGTGAGTACTGGTAAGACACAGCTGGTATACGCTTTTCTCTTGAGGGATAATGGCAATCTGCTGTTCATGATCTGAGAATGACCTAAACAGCTTCGCTGTAATTATCTATAGATATGGTTACGGCTTTGTGATCGTTAATTAATCAATTGAATATTTACATAATTAATTATGACGACGAACGCGAGAGCAGTGGCACGAGCGCATTCGCGTGGTAGCGTCTAGGGGTGCGGAGCCAGCTGTGGAAGACGACGACGATGCTGTTGCCAATCCTGATGGTGATTACGCCTGCATTACGCTGCATTGCGCCTGCTTGCTCAGAAGTGCGGAATCGCGCGTAGTGGCAGACATTATACGTGGCGTCGCCGCAACTTTGTCCGCGTCACCATGTTCTTGTTGCTGCATTATTCTTAGCAGGTACCGCACGCTTTAACTCAGATGCCGACTCGTTTTCACCCCTCTTTGTTGTTGTTGTTGGTGGTGGTGGTGATGATGTTGAAGCAGGCGGGGTTAGCCTGGCATACATAGCCGGCAATTGTTCCGCCTGATCCTCCTTCGAGGTGAGATCAGTGGTGTGTCACCAGGTGTCGATGAGCCCCCTGTCTCGCAGGAAGGCTATCAGAAGTCGTTGCGTTCTCTTCCTCAATGCCGTGGGCCCTCCGGGGAAAACAACATCTTCAAAGGTCCTGTGCGTGAGACCGCTTTTTTGTAGGTTGTCGACCATTACTTTTCGTTCGGTGTCAAACTGAGGGTATAGCCAAATGAAATGTTCGATGTCGCCAATGTCACCACAGAAAACACAGAGTGGGGAAGCGCGAAGCCCAATCTTGAATAACCAAGCTGGGGTGTACGCGGAGTCGGTCCTGATGCGGTATAAAAGCGTCGCTTGTTCACGTGTAAATCCATGAGTCACACAGGAGTCGTGTGGATTCTTGAACATCTCTCTAAAGTGAAGGCGGATTGCACCCTTAGGGTTTCGAAAAGCTTTTGGAGCTTTCACTTTTGGGACACATGTCAGCGCTAGGCGTGCAAGAGCGTCAGCTTCCTCGTTCCCATCAATTCCTACGTGTGATGGAATCCACTGAAACCTTATGTTAAATCCTTTGCTCGTTAGGTCGTCGATCAGTGCCAGAGACTGCCTTGTAAATTTCTCTAGAGGTAGGATTCCAAGTCAGCATTACAGAGATTACACCCCTCTTTGTTGTACGCACGAGTACCAGCGCATGTCTTACGTCATATGGCCATGCGGCTTTAAGCACTTTATGAAACTTTCCCATCTCTATAAGAGGTTACGCCATCGTGAACCAGAATCGCCAATCATACTGAGCTACTGTCGAAACAGGCTAAAGTATTTCTGGGGATAATGATTTTCTTTGCGCCAGGCGACAAGAACATCAGACGGATAACGCAGTATATGCGAACCTGCTTCTTTCTAAGCCTTCAAACGAACGAGAGCTCTAAGTCTATTAGGGCGACATCACGTTGGATACTCAACAGAGATCAAAGCGATTTTTTAAAGGAATGTAGTGTCCTCCGTACATGTCTCGATTGTCTTCCGGTATCTTTCGGGCATACCATTCCTAGGTATTGCGCACTGATTACAGCAGGGATGGTTTGTTGTCACAAGTTCACTGGATCGACGCTGTTACCATGGGTAAAATTTGTTTCCTGCGCATCCGTGTACACGCATGAATTTGTAGGCACTATCGTCAGTAATAAAACAGCCCATCGTTGGCAGCAAGATGAAATGCTGGGAACGAAAAGCCGCATTTCTATTTCAATTAGAGTGCTTAGAATGCAAAGGGTAAAAAAGAAATCGTCGCTTAGTTACGGGAAAGGAGGGCACTAAAGCACCTCTGCTCGATCTTGAACTAAAGTTTAGAATCCTTAAATGTGCGTCGTTGAGAAAAAAAAAGTGAAGTAGGCCATACTTTTCTTTTGGCAATTTCATTTCACGAATATATAACCCACGTTCACATGTTTGTTTAACTTTATTCCACGGACTCCATTCTAAACCTGGAGCTAATGTTACCTTGCTTTCTTTAAAGCCTTTTATGGTTTGTCGTTGTTTCTGTCTTTTTAATGCAATGGCCAAAAGATATTGAAAAGTTGCACAGTTCTTCGAAAGACTTACAGCGTCATGGAAAGAAAAGAGGTCAGCGTTGAGTGGACCATGAGATTCTGAAAGGAATATCTCAGTTTTCCTTCTTATCCCTGGGGCTCAAGCCATTCCTGTAACGGCCCTTTCCGCTTAGAGTTCGCATTTCTCATTGATCTGAACGTGCCCGAGCAATGGATCTCGCTCGAGGCCCTCAGTGCCCGTTCAAGAGAGTGGAATTTGACAGAAGAAAACCAAGAGCACGGTGGGCTTGAGAACTAATACTCTCCTATGCATTTCTCGAAAAAAAGCACTTTGCTTTCAAATTTTATTCATGCTGCCAGTCACACAAGTAGCCTGACTCTTTTGATACTGCTTTGTGCAGCAAGCACGCGCAGTACTGTTGTTATGAAGGGAATGACTGGGATTGTTCTACCTGCGTTCAACTGATGAATTTTAAGTGCCAAATGTACGGCCTTGTTGCATTTTTTTAATGTTTGCCTGTTTAAGAATGTACTCGTATGTGCTTTATTGACGAAACATTTTTCACACCACCTGTTGTTTACCATTTACCACTAAATATATATTAGTTTGTCAAGAAACCTGAGGCGCAACACATACTTTAGCAACACTTCCGCTTTCATACGAATAGATCTCTCATATCATAAAGAAAACTTCAGCATTTCTTGTACATAATACAAGCGGAACTCGTGTGAAATCAGTTTCAAATATTTTCCAGGCCGTACTACAGAGCGAATAAAAAACGTTTGTAAAAAGAGTTTGAAAAACAAAAAAACTGTTTTACAAGCTTAAAAAAGTTTGTAAAAGTGTATAAAGAGAGTTCGTAGAAGATAGGTGGCGCACAAAGTAGAGCAGCCATGTACAAGGCATGTTAAAGTATTCACTTTATCATTACGGTTACTTTAGAAAAATAAGAACAGTGTTAATTGTTCGCTTGTTTATGTAGATTTCACAACTCTATTTTAATTATGGACTGGTGCCAAAATATGCATCACGTTGATTTCAAAACAGTCGCGAAAAAATATAGAATTAGACTCTGTGCTAGTAGCAACAATCGTAAAATACCAGCTGAGGCATTTATCACTAGGCTAACATTGAGCAATAAATGCGGTGCAAGAGATTAACAGTCGGAAACTATTCATTAGGGACCATTATCTCTGGGAAAGGGCTTACCTTAAAAGCAATATTAGAAACCATGTTGTTTTGTTATCAATTTGTGCTATTGGTATTTAATTTACTTCTTTACTTGCCATGCCCGTGAACAGTTTTAGTAGTGGTGCACTTCAAAAAGGTAGACGAGGAGTAGGTACACAGAAAGTCTTAAAGCAAAAAGAAAGAACTTATTCCATTAGATAGGATTCCAATATTTAATCTGAGGATAAAGGCAGCATTGAAGATTCCAGTCACTTCAGAACGCAATACATTTTGCTGTGAATTAATAGATAATTAAGGGCTTAGGTTGTCACGTTACATACGTAAATGTTTCTAGAACTGCGTAAGCCCTGCCGACGCACATGAAACTCTAGCGCTGAGATTCGTTAATGGTATCCCATGGCGTACAAATTCACGTACACGAAACACAAGCAAAAACGAAAACGCTATCCTAGAATTTAGGACATACATCAAGGGGCGATAAATTAAATGTACGCAACTCTGGGGCTAAGTCTTATTATATCCGATCTGAAAGATGTCATTCAGCAAGCGAAGAAAGCAATCCTGAGCAATCTTACCTTTTCATTGAGTAGTCAATCTAACGGAATTCGAAACGGCAGAAGCTAATACCAACCGGTATTGAACAAACAAGTAGAACAAACAAAAATAGAGCAAGTGTGTAATTTGGAAAGTCCTTTATAATTGTAGAGATCATGCCTTGTTCTACGTACGGTGTACTGACAACGTTCACGACATGTATACATAAAAAGTTTCCTGAGAACCGAATGTAATTTTTACATCGCGCATACAGGTTGCTCTGTAGAGAGGTAGGACAGCATTTCAGCGTGATCAGTAGTGTTTAGTTTCAGCTAAAACACACAGCAGCTGTGCTAACAGAATTTGTGCGCAGAAGATTCAAAGCAAACTGTTTAATAATGGAACAAACATCTTGCAACCAATCAAAATCATGCGTAGCATCTATATCCCGAAACAGTTTGATATAGTCTGTAAATAGCAACAAATCGGCATAATGTACGCGCTGTACAAATTTGGTAATTATATGTTTTATTCTCCAATCATTTCAATTTTTGAATGTAAACAATTTGAAATTGTGTTCAAAAACGTAGTTAGCTTACTCTTTAGGCATGGTGGCTGCGGATGCTTGCACGCACCCTTGTGGCAAGGTATTTAGGAGTGCGTTCTGTGCATTCATTTCGCGTGAAATAGACTCTCACGCTTCACCTAACCACAGAAGGGGCGAATAAAAGCAGACACAGCTCTAAAGGGCTTAACTATACAACCCTGGCAGCTCAAACTGATATAGCGATGGGCTTCCATAAGGACGCCATTGTAAACTTCAGCTAGAAAAGAGCGTTGCATGCGATTGGTATTACATTCACCGTAATCGTAATTTTAAACAATGCAGATTTCTACTGCAGCATCCACATTGTACCTTTACTATATATATATATACCCTAGCATGTTGCAGAAATAGAGCAACCTGAATGATGATCAATAATTCCTAAATTCTAATCTCAGCAATTGTGCATTTTTTTTATGTTGCCATTCCATGGAAGGTTTCACCAACCAATTCCTAGTGCTAGATTTCCCGCATTTTATAGTTAGCAGAGCTTACACTTAGCAGGAGTGTTGCGTTTTTTTTTTTTGCTTAGTGGTTTCCGTTTGACATCCGGACATTGTCGGGACATTTGAACATGGATTTTATTGGCACAAGGGCCAGATATGGCCAAAGAGCGCCACGCAAAAGGTAACAAATGAGGAACCGATGGTGGAACATCACAAGCGTCTGGGTTGTGAATCAAGATGTGAATAGTACATGCAACTTGGCCATAGAGAGGCCTAAAATTAGTCGCTGTAAACTACGTAAAATGTACGACTATTAAAACAACGACAATGATTAGTGGTGTATGCTATGAACGTAAAAGTTCTGTTGCCAAGGAACTATGTGCTCAGCGAGCGAGTGACCGCAGCACGAATACTTCCCCGTGAGCCCTTGAATGCATGGGCTGGGACTGCCACATGCGCGGGTCGCGACTCCCCGATGACTACGTACCATCGAAGCCGGAGACGGTCGCGGGCGCCGCGCGCCAAACCAAATGAGTTTGCCTTCGACAAAGCGCTCTTCAAAGTACGCGCCTGGCATCCCGCAAGCACCGGCCCTCCGATCGGCGCCACCCTTCTTCGGCCGCTCGTTCGCTTCTCATGTTGCTCGAACTCCACCGACAGGGCGTGCATCTCATGAGCACGTCGCCTTGCTCCCGGCCTCGCCGCTTCGGTAGGTACGCATCGCGTTCCTGTAAGCCTTTTAAACCACTCGGGCAATGCGAGGGCTTGGGTTCGTATCCCACCTGCGGCCCGTTCTGTCTTCATCCACTTTCATTTTCGTTAATTTATCATTTCAAAATTTGTCAAAATTTCTGGAGTCCTCCACTACGGCGTGCCTCATAATCAGAAAGTGGTTTTGGCACGTAAAACCCCATAATTTTTTTTTCACAATGCTTCCCCGAAGAGACACGACCCTTTTGTGTAGGCTATGGTTGGGCGTCGCCTTTATCAGTGCCTACGCGTTCCGCATAGAGATGGGCGACGCCACAGCATGTGGTGATTGCGGCGACGTGGAAACAGTTCGTCAGAATCTGTGCCAGTACCCGCAGTACCATGTGCAGAGGCAATCGGTTTCCGTCATGCTGGACTACTTTCATGACCAGCCTCTACAACAAGTAAGAATTTTCAAACGTCGACACGTCTTGGCACCGCATTAGAAGGCCGTGCAAACGCTATTGCGCTTTTTGAGATTTCCCGGCCTGTGTGAACGCTGTGTGTGATTGGAAAGGCTTTTCTGTAACTTTTTCTTTCTTTTTTTTTACTCTTCTTTCTTTATTTCTTGTTCCTTTTTTTCTCCTCTCGCTCTTCATCGTCTTTAAAGCGCCTAGATCCCCCACCCCAGTGCAGGGTAGCAAACCAGAAACTCGCCTCTGGTTACCCTCCCTCCATTTCCTCTCTCTGTTTCACTCTCCTTGCAAACACGTCGCAGCGGAACGATAGGTCTTCACCGCTACGTACAGGGTGTCCCAGCTAACTTTAGCGAGAATTTAAAAATACGCAAATGGCACGTAGCTGAAGAGAACAAACGTAATGTTGTTTGCCGTCCCTTGGAGATATTCAAACTATTTTTCATTCCGTCTGATTAGACAAGTATTCCTAATTATTTAGTCAACTTCTCAAATATTGCAATTTAATGAAAGGTGTCAATTAGGAAGCTGTACAGCGACATGAAAAACTCCCGATACAGCTTTATGTTGTTCAATACGTGCTACATAGAAGTGGTTTTCCGAGGGTGAAAGAAGCCTGCGAGTGCACGTAGAATAGCCGCGCGACTAGCCAGTAGAGGTACTTTGCGAGTATTCACGGGCTTCATTGAGGCTCGGAAAAGCACCCTTTACGTAGCAGGTATTGCGCAACAGAAAGCTGAATCGGGAGTTTTTCATGTCGATCTGCAGTTTTCTCATTGGCACTTTTTCATCTCATTACAATATTTGAGAGGTTGACTACATAATTACCCGCCGTGGTTGCTCAGTGGCTATGGTGTTGGGCTGCTGAGCACGAGGTCGCGGGATCGAATCCCGGCCACGGCGGCCGCATTTCGATGGGGGCGAAATGCGAAAACACCCGTGTGCTTAGATTTAGGTGCACGTTAAAGAACCCCAGGTGGTCAAAATTTCCGGAGGCCTCCACTACGGCGTGCCTCATAATCAGAAAGTGGTTTTGGCACGTAAAACCCCAAATATTATTATTATTATTATTATTGACTACATAATTAAGACTACTTGTCTAATTAGGCGGAATGAAAAAAATAGTTTGAATATCTCCAAGGGACGGCAAACAACATTACGTTTGTTCTCTTCAGCTGCGTGGCATTTGCATATTTTTAAACTCTGGCTAAAGTTAGCTGGGACACCCTGTATAGCAACCGCCATAATCGTGGCTTAGAGTAATGGTAACGAAATAGAGAGCGAGCGAGAGAGAGAGAGAGAGAGAGAAAGGTTAAGCAGGACTGCTTTGAAATTTGAGCCTACACAGGAGGAGCTAATTAACATCAAGTCTTCAGCGCAAAGAAAAGAGTGTCTCTGCAATTAAAAGCGCTGCCTTGCGCTTTACAAGCGCTTTTAAGCATAGTGACGGAGAATTGCCACTGCAGGTTGTTCACGCCATTGGATAATATTCAAAATGCCGTTGGCCTTTTTTTATACTTTACACACGTATCATTTAATTATCGTAAGGTTTTTAATATTGTCTGGACAGAGGCTACATCAAAGACGAAGCAGCTGAGTAATAAAACCAACGGGAAGCGACTTCCATGAACCGTGATTATGGATAAATTGTTTGCAATTTTCGTTCAGAACTTAGCTGGGCGGAAACAGCTGCTGCCTTAATAACTGCACAACTCCCCTTTGTCACACTAGGGTGCACTATAAAATAACTTCAATATAGATAGCCTACTTGGTTTTATTTCTTTTTTTCGCCGTTTAATAAATGCGGCACTGTTTGGGGTATGCAAAAGTTAAGCTACAACTTCGAGTAATTTATCTGTCATTAGCAAACCGTGACCTTGATTTAATGTCCACGCATAGACTCAATAAAAATTTTTCTTATGAGAAATATTATATTAGCAAGCACATATCAACATTCTGCTTTAATTAAAGATGAAAAAAGAAATGTATACTTCAAAAACTATTTTAATGAGATGTTCATTACTCAGTGGTTCTGACACTCAAGTGCTGAGCAGTTTATAAAAGCAAACCTGTCGTCTACTTTCGGTGCACCATGCGCAAGGGAACTTAGTGAAACGAGGACAGATAAAACCGGTACTCGGCACAAATATCGTCTCGAGAAGGATTGCTTTATGAGCATTACTAGGAATTGCGGACTACACCGCCCGTGTACCGGGAAAATAATTAGCTGTTGCACAACAACAATAGCAACAACAACCAATAATGACTCCCGTAATGGGTGCGGCGCCCGACGAGAGATACAGCGTATTGTCCTAGCTACGCGTTAATTCGTTATTACTAAGCAGCCTCTCAACTGCGGCATTCCTACGTTACTCAAGGCGCACATATATCTGCACGACTCAAGGACCCGGGTTGAACCGTGACGATTGCCGATCGTGACACAGTGCAAGGTGGCGAGTGAGGTGCGAGCACAGCAACGAGAAGCAGGGCGCTGCAATTTTTAATGTGATAATCTATCTAGGTTTGAGATCGCAGAAGCATCTCGTTTTCTGAACGTTCGTTCTTGCCTCCTGCCTCGCTGAGTGGGCCATGTTAATCTCGCGCCTGCGCTTCGCCATGCTGACGATTACGTGACAGTGCCCACAGAAACAGTTCTGTATCTTGTGTATGTGTGTGTGTGTGGTTTTTCTTTAGTTCTTTTAACGCGACAGCGTTAAGGAGCTCGTGTCGCAGAAAAGCCGGTGTCGTCGGCGTCGGTGTCGGCGTCGGCGGCGTTGGCCGTGAGCGATAAATCCCAGCAGGCACTTTTTCTCTCTCTCACCTGTCGCATCTCTTTGCCCATCACTTGGTACAGGGTAGCCAACCGGAGATAATCTCTGGCTAACCTCCCTGCTTTTCCTTTGCCTTTCTCTCTCTCTCTCTTCCGCGCCACTTGCGCAGGAATGAGAAACTGCGTCGCACGTAGAAGAGGCGGAGATGGAGTCAGAACCAGGAAGTTGGCTATGAAAGTGCCCGTAACTCGTTTAGCTTACGCAATCGCAAGCTGTCATTTTTGTCAGCAACATACACGGGCAGTGACCAACACTCGCGGCTGACAAAGAAATCTGCCCGAAAGGGCGTTATTCGAGTGTCGGGGTAATGTGGAGCTGAACTATGGAAGCGAGTACAGAAACAATGAGTGTCTCTACCAAAATCAGCTAATGACTTATAGAAGCTGTGTGCGAGGTAGGAAACTCGTTTAGTGTGCTTTCGGATCGACGTTGAAACACCGTCACAACTGTGCGCTGACGAAGCCAGCAATTAAGGACTCCAATTTTGTTCTCCTTCCATCCAGCCACAACAGAAGTACAAGGTTCCTCTGCAACTTTACCAAAATTACACATTCCAGCCATGATTACTTGGGTCTATTAAGAAGTCCTTAGTCTGTATATTACTAGAAGCGCCAAATATTATTTGAAGCTCTTCGATAAGAATAGAAGTTAGGCGTAAAAATTAATTATTGGAACAAAGATATGCCAACAGCCCTTCAAAGAAATGCGCACGAGAAAAAAACGGTTGTGGCAGTGACGACGGCTCAACAGTGCCTTGAATGTCCATATGGTTGCTATTGCAATACCAGGCCATTTTACAACGAGGCCTTCCTTGCCACTTCTCCCAACTTTCCGGACGCTGCTGCGATAGTCTTGCCGCGCGTGCCATTGGGTTTCTTGCAACACCACCAAATGGAGCTCGCGTCCGCGGATCCCCTCGTTATCAAAACATAATATAACCCCCTTATCCTGAATGCAGGGCCTGAGTATGACGGGCAGATCACGTGGGAAGTGGGAAACCGGCAATCAACCGTTGATTGCTGTCTGATGACAGAAGGATTTCATGATAAGTTAAGCGAAATGGTCATTGATGAGGAAGGGTACAGCAGCATAGGAAGTGACCATAAACGCATCATTTTGAAAAAAGAATATATAGTTGGAAAAGAGAGCAGGGAGTGCAAAATGGCCAGTCCAAATTTGAACGCTGGACAAATAACAAATATAGTTACTAGAGTCGAGGAAGAACTTGGCAAATGGCCAAGAGTGGGAATATGGTGAGCTTCTTAGTGTAATAACGACAGAAATACGGAAAGAGAAACAACATGTTCATTGGAAAGGAAAAATGTAACTAAAAAGCTGATGGAATAGAAAGATACGAGAAGCGATCGCCGAACCGCAGAAAGCATCCCGAGAGCACAGGCAGGCAACGAAGGCGCAGGCGTCGCAGGATGAAGTAACCAGTAAATGGAAAATATAACTGTAGAAAAAGTATATCGTTCAAATACTGGTGCAAGCAAAATTAAAAGGTGAAAGTGAACGTTGGTTGTCACAAATATGTCAGGAAAAGAAGGCCGCACCTATAATATATTGGAACCACACAAAATTACTAGTCAGGAAGTCAACAACAGTACAACATATCGTAGACGAAGTTGAAAACAGACTGGAAGGAGAAGCGGCAATAAATTACATCCGAAAAATAGCAGCCGAATGTTTCCAAGGCAATGAGGAGGTTGTATTTGAAGTAAAAAAGAGTATGAAAGAGACCCAAGTGGAAAAGGAGCTGGTGCTGACAAATTTAAACTGTAAGAAAGCGGGAGAGAAAATTCCCAAGCGCACAGCCACAGGGCTAGACGAGGTCCCCGTTAGGCTGATTAATGAACTAGGACTAAAAAGTAAGGAAGCTTAAAAAAGTGGAAGTGCTTAAAACAGTGGGAAAAACTTTAAAAGATAAACAAATACCAGAGAGCTGGCGACTAAGCAGAATGAATTTAATTTATTAAGGTAAGGGGGAGAAAGATAGAATTCACTCATATAGGCTGTTGGTCATTACATCGGTAATATACAGGCTAGCAATTGCAGGCAATCAAATTGAAGCTTCAAACATGGGCAGAGAATAATGGCATCTTGGGACAACTTCAGGATGGCTTCAGAATGGGTAGGCGTTTAGATGATATCCTATTAGTCCTTACTCCGTGTATGGAAATATCGAAGGTAGAAATCAGAAACGTCATATGTGGCCTTTTTAGACATTACAGGAGCCTATGACAACATAGACCGCAACATTTTGTCGGATATTCTGGAAGGGGAGGGCTTAGGTGACGATTCTCTACAGCATTTGAGAGAGACTTACCTGGATGATGATGATGATGAAAAACGTTTATATGCTCTATTTTGCAGTGATTTTTGCGGCATCAGATGGAGTCTTCCATCTTCTCTCCAGGGTCGGTTCCCCTAGTCCAGGGCTCCGCTGTGGGTAGCTGCCCTGCGTGCACGCCTTACTAGTCCTTGTTGGACTTTCAGGGTGTCGCTGGATAGCATCCTCTCCCACTGTTCCGCACTCGGGTTTTTTATTATGGCTAGCCCTTCTGTTTTCTGGCAAGCCCATGTGGTATGATATAAGGTTGGAAAAACACCGTTTGTGTTGAATGGCAAGGGATAAGGAGCGAGGAGAAGAATACAGGAAGGCAGGGATGTTAACCAGTCAAGTCTGGTTGGCTACCCTACACTGGGGGAAGGGAGAAGGGGAAGAGAAAGAAGGGAGAGAGAAGGTGTAGGTACGGGTACGGACCGCACTTCATTTAAAGCTGCTCGAGCAAACCAGAAGTTCTGAGAAAACACAAAAGTGCCTTCGCTGCCTTCTGAGCCAATGATCGGTCTGTTGTCTAATAGTGTCTGTTCACTCAGAGGACGATCGTCTAGTTTCCTCAATGTGTCGGACAAATGCTGTCTTTGTGCTTGAAATTGAGGACAATGGCACAATATGTGGTCAATGTTCTCCTCGCATGCGCAAACATCACATGCAGGACTATCAGCCATTCCAATTAGTGCTGAGTAGGCATTCGTGAAGGCCACTCCAAGCCATAACCGACACAGAAGAGACGCTTCACGGCGGTGCACACCGGCTGGAGGTCTGAGTTGAAGTGATGGGTTTAGTCGGTGCAGTCTTGTGCGCCTTGTATGTACTGTATTCCACTCTGCAGAAAGTTCATATCATCAAGGGGCTGAAGCAAGGGTTCCCTTTATCCCGACTGCTGTTTATGATGTACATGGTGAGGATGGAGAGGGCGCTAGAAGGAAGCAATATCGGCTTTAATCTCTCATACAAACAGGCGGGTACAATAGTAGAGCAGCAACTTCCAGGTTTATTTTATGCGGACGACATTATGGTGCTAGCTAACAAGCAAAGTGATTTGCAACGTCAGGCTAATATCTCCGGATAGGAAGGCAACAATTTAGGGTTGAAATTTAGTGTTATAAAAATCAGGTGTTATGGTATTCAATGAAAGCAGTGAACATAGTGGCGATGCAGGACCAGGATATACCTCGGGTAACAGAACATAAATACCTTGGTATATGGATAAACGATGGCAATAGATATATGGAAACACAGGAAAAAACAATACCAGTGAAGGGGAGGAGAAATGCAGCCATAATGAAGCGCAGAACGCTATGGGGATACAACAGGTACGAGGTGCTCCGGCCTATGTGGGAGGATGTAATGGTTCCAGGACTTACTTCTGGAAATGCGGTTGTTTGCTTTAAATGAGGGGTATAATCAGGACTCGATAGGAACCAAAGGTCAGCAGGAAGCCTAGCATTGGGTGCTCACGGGAGTGCTACAAATGAAGCTGTTCAGGGTGATATGGGCTGGACTATTTTTGAAGTGAGGAACGTTCCCAGTAAAATTTATTATAAAGAAAAACTGAGAAATATGGAAGAAAGTAAATGGGCTGGGAGAGTGTTGAGGTATCTGTACAGGAAAAACATTGATTCACAGTGGAGGAAAAGAACTAGGAAGCTTACCAGCAAGTATGCGGCCTGTAGGGTGGGTAGCATAGCAACAAAGAACGTCAAGCGGAAAGTCAGAGACTCTGAAATAATCTCATGGGTGGCGGCAATGGAAAAGAAACCTGCCATGAGTAACTTCTTAAGAGGAAAAAATGAAATCAGGAATGAAAGAATTTATTATTACTCAAAGGGGAGTTCATTGCTTTTCGAAGCGAGATCGGGTTGCCTTAGAACACGCACCTATAAAGCGAGATATAAGAAAGAATAAGAAGCATGTTCTTGCTGCGGTAAAGCTAGGGAAACTAAGGGGCATGTTTTATTAGAATGTTAAGACGCCTACCCAGTGGTCGATTTAGGCACCACTGGCCTCCTTGAAGGCCTTGGGTTCTTCGGGAGCAGTGGAGAAGTAAGCATGTCAACAATAAGGATTAGTAAGAGGCGAGTGGAGGATTGGTGGAAGGAAAGTAGGGAAAGGACAAGAAACCGAGACGTACAAAAGCACAGCTCGCAATAGGGGATCAGAAAATTTGGTTGTGGGAGTTCTTGGTGTTTTTTTTCTTTTTTTATTGTTTAACCTACGTAGGACATTGGACAGTATCATAGCAAGAGCTTGGTGGCACCACCCACCACCTCGTTCCAAAGGGGACGCTTACAGCATCCATCCATCCCCGCCGGCGCCGCCACTGGCCGTGATGCGTAATTCGTGCTTACGGCACATGCTGTGCCTGCTTTCCTATGCTACAAAAATGCAGGTGCTGGACTGTGGAGGTCACATGCTTGGCTGTTAAAGTGTATAAATATTAGAAATGCCCATAGCCTGAACATAGTGCGTGGAGCTGGCCCCTCAACATTGTGTTGGCCACGTATGCAGAAGCAGCACATAAACACGCACCAGCAAAATGGCTCCAAACCCTGCACTCAGCGTCGAGGACACCCAAGCCCGAAAGAAGCGTCGCGCGGGACAGGAGCACTTGAATTACGTACCAATTGAATTACGTTGAGCCCCATAATTTAATTCAAGTTGAAGCTTCTGACACGATGTGATGCGTCATGTTAGGCAGTGAAATTATGAACAATGGCGCACAACAACGCCTCAAGCAAGGACGTCTCCATGTGTGTTGTGTGGGCTACCCAAACCACAACTTAAAATCACTGAGAACAAAACTAGGTATGTGGCAGGGTTAGACGCATGCAGTGAGTGGTAAGCAGGGTAACCTCATCAGCAATTTCGATTATGTAGTAAAACCAGCACCAGAATTCCATGCCAACCTGTACGGTACCTAAAGCAGCCACGCAACTTTCATTGCAAGGAGTGAGGAACAGAACACACAAGCTATTTATTCAACTAACGATTGAAGTTTCAAGGACTTTGCAAGACATATCCTGGGTAAAAGCGGCCGAAAAATATGAAATACCAGTGGATTTAATCAAATATTGTAGGGCATATTATGCTTGAAAAACTTGCTGCCCTTTTTACGCAATGCCTCACGACTTGAAAAGTACGAGAGGGCTGGAACAATGCCAATATCAGGATAATCTATACGAAGAAAGAAATTAAAAAATTGAAGAACTATAGGTCAATTATATTGCTCTTAGTATTCTATAAATTATTCACCAAGATAATTTTCTATAAAATCTTTATTTTTATAAGCCCTACAGCACTTACCGCGGTTGTTAAAAAGAAAAGTGTAAAATCATTAGATTAAACCCGTGCTAACATATGAAAAAGAAACGTGGATATCAACAATCAAGCTCGATAACAAGTGAAGGACCGCACAAAGAGCGATGAAAATACAAATGTTGGCGTAATGTTAAAAGACATGACGAGGGCGGGGTGGATAAAAGAGGAAACGGGGATAGCCTATATTGTAGTTGACATTAAGGGAAAAATAAATGGAGCTGGGCAGACCATATAACGCTTGGGGAGATTACCGGGGGACCATTATAGCTGCAGAATGGGTGCCGAGGGAAAGAAGGCGGAGTTGACGTCGGCAGAAAGTTGGGTTGAAATCGGGAAATCTTCCGGCGCGAGTCGGAATCAGCTAGCGCAAGATAAGGGTGATTCGAGATCGCTGGAAGAGGCTTTCATCTTGCAGTGGACATAAATATAGGCTAAAGATAATGATTATGCAATTGCACGTAAATTTAACCTCGCGCACAGCGTTCCAAATGCATGGCTCCACAGCACATTTGTGGATCCCAGCGAGAGTGATCGCGTTTGACAGAGGTCACTAAGCCATAATATGTATACACCATGAAGCTCAAACCAGTTTTCATCAGCAGTAAAAAGGCCCACATGTGTGCAACTCGTTGCATAAATTTCGCGCTTCCGGAGTTGTGAACTCCCTGCTGTCGACACTTACGGCGCCGAATTGGCGTCAGTTGACCTGGACAGCAGGTTAAATAGATATCCAACTTCATTGGCCACGGCGAAACGTGTACAGCTCCATAGGGAATGGAAGTGCGGGTGATTGAAGCATGTGCGGGAGCGTCAACCATCTAGGTTAGCGCTCCTGTGGCACAGTGTAGTCTTAGGGGCACAGTGCAGTCCCAGGTGCCGCCAGTGGGGAGGTCTTTCCCCTAGTGGCCGAATGCCCCCTCGAAAGCAAAGTCCTGTTTAGGGATAGGAAGTGTGCACGACGATTGTAGAAGTAGACCGCAAGACCCCCATAGCTATAACATACTTAAGGAATATAGCATTTAATATTAGTCAATAAAATAAATGCAACTTGTGTACCTGGTTACGCCGTTCCTGTACCGTGATATGCAAACACCGTCTGCAGCATGCAGAAGGAGGTCCGCGCACTTCACTGTCACTGCGTGCAACATACAGCCTACACGTTTTTCTGTTACATTTGTTTTGCATGACATCCTTTTTCAGTTTTAGCAAATCGGTGGAGCCACTGTCAGCATCACGAATAAGAGCCATTGCACTTTGCGATTAGTCGCTTCGAACTATTCTTTAGTTGTTTTGGACTGCTCGACAGCTGTGAGCTGTCGCTCGAAGAGCCGCTACGGGAATAGTTGAAATATAATAAAACGCGAAACGGTTCACGTGACGTTGGCGGCTCACTGTTTCATACACCACGAGAACCTTTTTCGCTCAGCGATATCCCCTGGAACAAGTTTCCAGTGCTTTCACTAATCAGATCAACTAATTAGACCCCTCTATTTGCCGTCGAAGCACAGACATGCGTTTTCGCAGCCGGGAAGGAGTCGGAGACAGTAATGATGGAAAGCTTTTTATTTATTTTATTTCAAAGTACCTTACAGGCCCCAAGAGGAGCATTGAGTAAGGGGGGCGTCAATGAACAAATGTTTGCTGAAACATCATGTTTGCTTCTTCGCAAACATGACGCTTCACTGGAACAAAGGAGTACGCTGCTTCGTATTAGGCACGACTGGACTGGACCGGTTCCGGCAAAAGTTCACACGCCCGTGTTAGCTGCGACGCTGGGGAATTTTCGCATAGCAGCTCTTACTATAATTTTTTATTTGCCCTGAATAGTAGAACGATCCCCCTTGTAAGTTGCAGCAGATGTCTCTGTAGGAACGTTTGTTAGTAGCTTATTACGCACTTGGGGAGTCAGATGAGGTGAATATATGTTATGGAAGCATTTTCTCTTTATTTTAAAGATGTTAACATTCCTTGCTTGTTCGCGACCACTTTGCACAAAACATTCTTCACGTAGTGTACCGTACATTCTTCACGAAGTGTAGCTTCTGTACATAAATATTACTCCTATAGAAGTGTTCCTGGCTGTGCCGTTAGCACCCGCCCAAGCATATAAACGCGGTGGATGGCATCTTAGTTTAGCATCCGGGCTCTTTGCACCCGTCGCGGCATTTAGTTCCCGTTTAGTTAACATGACTCAATTCGTGACTCCATTGCTGCAGCACAATTCAATAGAAAGCTTGAAGAAGACAAGACGTAGGAGTCAGTGTGTATGAAAAACAGGGTCCCTTCTGCCTAGTGTCCGAATATTTTTACACGCTCTAGACTGAGCTGTTCCGAACTGCATGAAATTGTAGTCGTGCTTATTGTATCTCCTTTCAAAAGGCTACGTAAGCACTTAAGCATTTCCTCAAAGGATGCTGTGCACAGCACAACTTGGCATATTGGAATATTTGTTGCTAATCTCTTCCTGCAAAGTTAAATGTGAGCTACCGTGCTAAACAATCACAGATACAGAAGCAGACTGAACCACAAACGTGGACAATGTCAGTTATCCCAGATTCACTCACACTGCATCTCTCGCGACACGCACAGATGCACGCCGAACCCCACCACTAATGCCTCGAAATTTCATTTTCTCCATAGGCCTAGAATGTCTATTTGCACACGAGGGGTGCTCTTCCCATTAGAACACGTTGCCATTCCTAGGATCATAAAAAGAACATTTGACTGACCAGTAGAAAACGTCCAATGGAAGGGCGGCGCGTGCAGCATTGGGAGGGCGCGTTCAATAGGATTTATTGTCCTATATAAGAGCTCTTTTCCATGTCATGTATCCTGTTATAAACGCGGTCACATTCACACATGTTCCAGCACAGCGCTGGCGTTGGTAAAGTAGGATGCTTTGAAAATCGTCAGCCTTACCTGCCCTACCAGCTGTGGTGGCTCCGGGGCTATGGCGTGGTGCTCCTGGAAACGAGATTGCCAACGGCGCCATTTCGTTGGATGCATACCATTCCCCAAAAAGACAGAAAGGCGCGCCGACAATACCTCAGTCATATAGAAGCACTGAGACACCAACGAAAATTCGCAAAGGGATATAAGGTATTCAGACGGTAACATCTTCGAAGGAGGGGACGCGTACATGAGAGACGTTATTAGCAATAACTTCGGCAAGAAAGTGTGCGACACAACGAGAGCTCCCAACGGAGCAGCATGATAGATCAAAATGTAACGTAGAAAATGTTTACTGTGTGAAAAGCAGACGGAAACGTACCTAATAACACGGCACGAATACCAGATGAAATCTCATTGCAGTGAATCAAATAAACCGATATAAAGAGCGAGGGACACTGACTAACGCCCTAGGATAAACGATTGCCACAAGGAAAATCGTGATTGGCTGGCATGGAAGCAAGATGAGCGTCATTCACTAAGGTAAATGTGATAAGGACAAGATTAGCTCGTACAGACCTGTTGCAATTAAATCGGAGATAAATAGGATAGCGAGGCAAGGTTTACATTTGGTGTTGTCAGAGTGGGCGAAATAAAATGCTGTCCTGTCAGAACTACCGAATCGGTTCAAACAAGGCAAATGCTCAAAGGGTACTATTTTTGTATTAACTCAGTGCAAAGATATTTGAATTGCCTAGAATAGACCTTGGTGGACGTCAATTCTATATAATAAGGAGGCTTACAAGAACGTAGACACGAACTTGCTACGAAATAGCCTCAAGCCCGAGGGCGTGGATGACGACTTCTTGGAGCTGCTGAGTGAGATGTATAAGGACAACGGAGTAAAATTTCTATGGGAAGGCCGCAACAGCAAAAAACTAGGGGAAATTCACCAGAGACTGAAGTAAGCGTGGCCTCTGTTTACACTGTTGTTGCCTCTTTATGTTAATGGCATAAACGGATAAGAGTAAAACAGGGCAATAGGTGTTGGTTTCTCTTGCATCAGTAGCCGGGAAAAGGTACAACAGAAAGTCCCTGGGCTGATATATTCGGATGACGTAGTGCCGCTAGCCGATAAGGAAAATGAATTACGGAGACTCGCGAATATATACATATTCAGCGACGGATCCGGACCACACAAAACTTGTGAATATGATCTTTGTTGAAGAGACCTATAATGACATGTTAATCATTTAATAGTAAGTCATACCCATAGTCAAGAAATATAAACAGGGCTAAGCAGTGCAAAATGTGCGCATGCACATTTGCACTGCACAACAGACCAAAATGTGCGCATGCACACCCATGCTTGCCACCACAACTTTCTTAAGGAAGGAAAAAAAAACAAAACCAGAACACGAAATAGATAAACCGTCTATGGCGCTGCATGAAAAAAACATTTCTTTCGAGGTGCAAAGACCTCTGAAAGGATCGACTATACAAACTTATGTATGAACTGACTGAATTAAACAATCCTTCGTGTGATGATGCGTACGTGATGTACTTGATGAACAGAGCACAAAATAGATGATCGTTTGAAGCAAACGCCAGTTCGAAGTTCAGCACCCTTCTTGTCTTGTGTGTTCCTTTCGTCTTCGTCTCTAGCGCGTTTTATGAACACTGTGTAAAACTTTTCTCTCGATGCATCCGAGAGACGGCCTTAAAAGCAGATTTAGTATGCGAAAACTTGCAGGCTATAGGGAACGCCGTGGAGAAACTTATGCTTGCAAGAGAGCACGCAGCTTGAGTACCTACCAACGTGCTTGATTTATAGCAGTCTTAGCTGTGCACGCTATGACACTACAGCGCAAGCGAGGCCTTAATATATTCTCCGTGCATGACACGCCTGGTCCCGCGTGCGCAATTTGTCTTCCTCCGTCAAACCAGAAGTGAAGGCATACTATGTACACTTTTTTAAAAACAGTTTCTCAGTTTTCAAAGCGGGTCCCTGTAAAGTTTACGTGCATGGAAGAAACTTTCATGTTATCAAGGTTGCATGTGTGTGTCATCGTGATGCCTGTTTAAAGCAAACGAAAAATAGAAGTTTTCCGGACAGAGCCCACAGCTTAAGGAAAGACACAAAGAAATGCGCTACATAAGTTTAAGCGGTGCAGTATATTTGTCGAACATCAAATTGGCGCCTCCTTGGAACAACAGGGTAGAATGCTAAGTAAAAAAGGGCGAAGTTCATTATTCGATGTTGCACACTATTCGAGCGCATGGAAGCGTCAATGAGACCTTACAATTTACAAATTTCGCACATTTAGGCTGTTATATAAGTATATAGCTGTTAGAAAAGTACGGTTTTGCTGTTTTAATGCTTTCAAATCCTGAATGTATAAAAAAATATATAAGCGCCATATATCCCGCGCCGACAAGGAAAATTTATAACATGACAAAGGGAGGAGGCGAAATTGTCCTGAGCGATTATTAAGCAGCAACTGCCTTATCTCCAAGTTTCTCGTTTTTACTCTAAACGCGTCAGAATATGGTGAGTGACAAATTTAGTTAACGTTGTATTTTCGCAGCATCATACCATTACACTCATTGCATACATCTCTTCTGAGAGCAGTCACTAATATCGGAGTGCAGTTCACTATCGCGGACACCAGAACATTGTAGCGTTTCGCGCTGTTCGGTACTTTCGCAAGTACGCAGTGGTCAGGAACAAAAACGGGAAGTCGTCCCAGAAACGTCATCTATTCTCGACACGCAAAATTCACAACAAAATAAAACCTTAAAAGAAGGACAATGAATGTTAAAGTACCCAAGTCATTCAGTAATATTCAACGTGGTGAAACCACTCGGACTGACGCAGTCCCATTCGAAGGCGTTCAAGTTTTCGTCGTCTCACGCCACCATGGTTTCGCATCCATGCTCGAGTCGGCTCCAGTAGCAGCACGTAGTGCTTTCACGTCCAGTACGGCCACCGGGACAGGCTCAGACACGGCGGTATCACGTAGAGGCACGGGCTATGCACCCGGCTGATACTCAGGTGTAACCGAGACAGGCGGGCTAGTTGGTGGTCGATTTTTGAATGCTTAATGTAACAGCGCAAAT
The DNA here is from genome assembly GCF_038994185.2 of Dermacentor albipictus. Taxonomy (NCBI): domain Eukaryota; kingdom Metazoa; phylum Arthropoda; class Arachnida; order Ixodida; family Ixodidae; genus Dermacentor; species Dermacentor albipictus. The sequence goes on from NC_091829.1 coordinate 51,797,310, forward strand.
GAAAACGGACGAAGAAGGAAACACACTGGTCCACGCTTGTCCGGTGTGTTTCCTTCTTCGCCCGTTGTCGTTTGCGCAGTTACATTATGCACTCAACTATCAAGGCACTCAGATACCAGCCGCACGCAACGGAGGCCTGTCTAGCTTGTATAGGCAAGAACGTAGAGGCCTCGTCTAGCTTCTTTACCAGACTGGCACGCCGCTCGAGACAGCTCAGGTGCGGCGGCTCACGGACCAGCTGACGTCGGGCAGCGACTGGAGCTTTGCCAGCTGTTGCCCTGCTTGCACGGACGACCTCTCACGCGCTCATTTCCGCAACCGCAAGCCTTGGCTACGCTGGTATCGCCCGGAAGGAGCATTGTCCTGACAGAAAGGTTGTTGGCGCGACGGGAACATGACTGGCCAGACAGCGATCGCGTTCGCACCAGGAGACAGGACGTGCCATTTGTCTGCTCTCAAAGCTATGGGCTCGTTTCCTTAACGCACGTCCTCTTGACTTGAGTGCCCGACTATAGACATCCTACACTTAAGTTCTCTCTCTTCCTCTTTCACTCCCCATTCCCCTCCCCACGTGTAGGGTAGCAAACTGGACTCAGTCTGGTTAACCTCCCTGCCTTTCCGTCTTCCCTTCTCTCTCTCTCTCTAGACAACACTCACTTCGTCATTCGTCACATTGCTGAATCCGAGCTTTTTGCGACACTGGCTCACACATCACCGCAATAGAGCCTTATTCGAAAGGAAATTGTTAGGTGACAATTGATAAAAAAGACCGCGATTGGCCATGAGGTACAGTGCAAGCTTTCAGAGGATAGGTGAAATTGAACGTTTCTGATGGAATATCTAACTAATGGACCAGAAACAAATGAGCTCTAATGACTGCGGCAATTGGTGCGTGCACCCCTAAATTAGTTTCCAGCACCACTTATAGAGTCTCCCACCGTAAGTAGATCTTATCAATCCTGTACTGTTAGCGGTAGACCTGAGGGGTGGCGCTGGGACCTTATAACATGAAGCTAATCTAATCTGTTGTTATGCTAATCTCCTGAAGTCAAACTTATGTAAACACCGACCCAAGCATCAGGCGGTAACACACAGCGTTGTTTGGAAAGCTTAATCAAACGCGCTCCTCATTTATAGGAGGTCACTTTTTTTTTTGCTTTCAAAGCGAATAGCATTGCCTAGGTTCAGCAGCTTTTTGATCGAATTGGCCGACAAGAGGCGAGGAGCACGCTCAAGGGGAGCGGTTTTCTATGAGGCTGAGTGAGCTCAGCGAAAATGTATACCGAGGTGAAAAGCTCAGGAAAAAAAACAACCGGATTGGTCGGCTTCCCCAAACTTAGCTTGCGGATAGCTGGTTCAAAATCGCGGCGGTGTGAAACGAAAGGTTAAAATTGCCACCTGAACGCATCCTCAGCAAAGAATTGGTAGAACGCAATGTGGTACACGTGACGAGAGATTTCGGTGGTGTTAGACTACCACGAAAAAAAATTATTATACGCAAATAAATCCATGCTACCCGGAAGCTCCCAGTAGCCAATGCAAGAGCAAATGGTGGTCAGCTATCGTCTATATATTTCGGAACGGGACAGTATCCGGCTATACGGAAAAAATATGTCCGTTTTGTTCGGCATGGTAATTCGTTTTTAACGCATCACTTAATCTCAGTGAGTTTTCTTGGTTTTGCGATGTCGCATGGTAGACAGGCGAAGTGGGCGCAGCTCGAACACGTTTGGTAAATAGCAAAGGCCAGTGGCGAAAAAGCCGTCGAATAACAAATGTATTTTTTTTCTTTCGTTTGGTCTGATCATGCATAATCAGTGTGCCTACATCATATCAGATGGGGCGTTATCGCGGTTTTCGTGACGTAGCGTGGCAAACGGGCGATGAGGCGGTGGTCCGAAAAATTTTTGACCGATCATTGAGGGCTGATTACAGAATAACAATAGAAAAGTTTAGAGCATTTTTCGGCTGTTTTACCCTTAGCCTGTCTTGCACAACTGAGACCTCTGATGCGATTCGCGTTTTCGAACATGTCGAGCAACTTTTGCGTCTTGACACTTGTGAGCTCTCTCTATTCCACATGTACCCTGACAATGATGGAACTTGTGCGTGGCATTTATAATGCACAAGAAGGTAATTTTTCAGTGAATGAAGAAGACTTGCATGCATCGTAGAGAAGCGACTATTGAAAAGGTGATGAAGCCCACTTCAGTTATAAGGAACCATGGAGTGTGTTTGAAAAATGCCGACGCTCCGAGCTGGCCGAAGGATTCGTTGACTTGAGCTTTTACCAAATGACTCATTCGAGTAGTCCACACATGCGTCCTACATAACTAGTAGGCTCCTGTTTTCCAAGTACCTCAATTGGCAGGGGAACTCTCTGGGGGTACGCGGGCAGTGCACCTTGACTGGATGGTTCAACGATGAAATTTATTGTACAGACGGCTCATTGCTGGAGCTTATGTCGCTCTTAACGGATCATGTTTTGCCTTGAGGATGGGAAATTTCCTGAATCACCTGGATGTGTTTGACCAGGGGTCCGTAGAGCAGGAGGGACGGATGTGGTTTCGTAGAATGGATGAATACCGAAGAAAGAGATGGAGAAAATACGCGATGAGCACTTATCGCAGCCAGCTGCAACAACTCGCAGCGAGAACGTGTCAACACCTACTGGATACATTCTCGCTCTGAGATTGGGCAGCTGAGCGCACTTCAGAAGAGACGGAACCAATAAGGCCTGCTCATTCCTTTTTTATTTATTTATCACTCACAGCGCCAAGGTGTCCAAAATTTTTCTCGGCAGGTTTCCACGGCAAGCAAGCCTGGTCTCCTGTGGCATTACAACATAGCTGGCGAATGACGTGAACGCACGTTTTCACTTGCGTCAGGCAAACGCGGTGTCGCCGCATCATTAGCTAGGATCGCGCCTACCGAAAGTTTACCCTGTTTCGTAGAGGCATGCCTCAGCAACGCAGTCCCACGGGGCTGCATAGACTGTCTCCGTAATTAGTGCAACCGCGCACCGTGCACAGCTAAAGCAGATGATCCGTCTTGTTTTATATCAGCGGTGTTTCGCTGACGTGCCTGCCTAATGTAGCCTGTGGCTTGGGTAAATAGTGCCATGAAGTGCAAGGGCAGTTCGTTTATTTTGAGTGCCTCGATAAAAACAGCAGACGCATACACAGAGGTGATCGTGTTCCCACACGGAGAGATATTTCTCATGAGTCTCATGCTTGTTAAAGTTACCTTAGTGCGTGTTACTGCTCGGGCGCTACTGTGTTTACACGATGCAGCATATATCTAACGTGATGTGTATGGGACTCATTAGTACAGTTGGCTCAGAAGTGTTTGGACATCGAGGAACAGTACCTATTTTTTCATAACCCCTCTCTGGCCCTCATTTGACGGTAAGGGTATTTTCATGATCTACGGACGTTACTAAATTGGGTATTCTATTCGTTTCCTACCGTGCCACTGCCAACACAGATTGAGAGCTGGTCTTTTGCGTGAAGAGCCTGCCGGAAGTGAAAAATAATATTTAGTTGATTTGCATACGCTATGAAGCGTATTTTGCGTATAACATAAACCTCTGAGCCACGTTAACTATGCAACAGATGACTTCTTACTTGGCATTGTTTTCTGGGCGCAGCCGGTGCTGTACTGTACTGCTCAAACGCTCGCATGTGCCAAGAGAGACCTCTGTTTTGGGTCCTTGTTGCTCGTTCTTACTAGCACTACATAACATCGAGCCGGTAGGTCAGTTCCTAGCACAAACACATGGAAATCAATTCATGGAGCACAGTAGAATTGACACTCGATCTCCTGGACATTCCTATTATGTTCACAGCTTCTGTGTTCCACTAATGCGCAGTGTTCCAAGAGTGAGGTACCCCGATTTCAGTGCATTTGTCACCATTACTTTGTATTCTACCGATTCATTTGTACAATATTTATTTTTAGGCTGCATCAGCAGCAACTTCCACTTTCAGTACTGCTATCACTGTCGACATAAAGATGACGCATCGGGAGGATGAAGGCGAAGAAGTATTCTGGTGTCGTATATTTAGTTTTTTACCTTCATTTATGTACTACGCAGAAGTAACTTAGTAATGCTAACGCATTAAAAAGGACCCTGTGCAACATTCATCCACAGATTGTTTCTTTGCTTAGAGACTACCGTATTTTTGCGGTTCTAAGCACCCCCCGATTCTAAGCACTTTCCTCTATTTTCGCGAAAAAGTTTAGAAAAAAGTTTGCATGTGAATCTAAGCACCCCCCTATTTGTTAGGAAGAGCGCGTAGCCAAGGCTGCTAAACGCGCTTGCTCACTCTTTAATCATAGCTCGGTGGACCTGCAGGCATACGGTCGATGCTTCTGTTGGACACGTTTTGCGGCCATCCGAGCCCGGAGGTAAAGACAAAGCTTCGGAACATCAATAGTAACGTGGTTGTGATTACGGATGGCATGACGCCAGTGCTGTAACCCCTCGACGCTTCAGTCAACAAGCCATTCAAAGCCAATCTCCGACAGTAGTACGAAGAGTGGGTGCGAAACCCTGATCAGAAGAAGACGCCGATGGGAAAGCTGCAGAAAGCGTCTCCATCAACCATCGCAAAGTGGGTTTCGGACGCGTAGAACAGGGTCCAAGTGGTCGCTGTGGCCAAATCATTTAAGGAGTGCTCGATCACAAACAACTTCGACGGAACGGAAGACGACCTGCTATGGGATACCGAGAGCAGCGGTTCAAGCGGTGCGACGAACTTGAGTGACAGTGATAGTGATTGAGCATCCTACACAAGCGGTGGGTTCACGGTCTGCACCGATTTTTTTAAATGTTTCCAAATAATATGTTATTTCTCGCACCGATCTCGTCCTGGTGTCCCCGCGAAAAGAAGGAGGGCGGGTCATTCTAGATTTTTTTAAAATCTAAGCACCCCCCTCCCCCCCCCCTCAGTTTGGGCATCGCGACCATGAAAACAAGAGGGTGCTTAGAATCAAGTAAATACAGTATGTATATCGCGTTAAAGAACGACAGTTTATGGTCATAAATTAGGTTCAGTTGAGTTTAGAGAAAGTTACGTCTGTGGAGGGGGGGGGGGGGGGGTGCGCAGGGTTCGTTTCTGGGACCCTTGTTCATATTACACATAAATAACATTACTCAATTTGTCACATCACGCAATCGGCAATTTTCAGATGACTTGGTTTTGTACAAAGCGATTACTATACAATGCATGATGCTGAAATCGTTCACAAGGACCTAGCTCAAGTGTTTCACTGGTGTAAGCAAAAGTATAGACGAATAAAACAAACTTCAAGCAGTTTATATGACCTTTAATCGCAAAGACGACCAATTTAAATGGTCTAATGGATACAGTCGAAGTGTTGAACTAGATTGAGGTTTATTACAGAGCCGAATTAACATGGCAGCGACAAGTCGACAGTGTTGCTGTTAAAGTGAGTAAATCTTTGGGTTTACTCCGACGTAAGTCCAGATTATTCTCCCAGTCTACACGACAGTAACTGTTTAAAACATATGTTACATCAGTTTCTTAAGATGCGTGGGTTGCATAGCACCCTGACCCAGTGAAGCTTAAGATGATGAAGAATTGGGCCACCCTGTATGCTTCAATAAAATACGGTTTTCATTTCAGTGCGACAAGTGTTATCAAGAGACATAAGTGGGAGCCTCTGGACAGTTGACGAAAGAAGACTCCGTGTGAAGCTTTTTCGCGAATTATATCACGTCACAGTTGGTATACCAAAGGAAGCATAAATAAAGTAACCTCACTATTGGTCACAACGCATTGACCATTTGTTAAATGTCTATGAATGCGCCCGAAGACGTCTTATTTTTCGCTAACTATTCGTCATTTGAATACATTGTGTTCCGTTGTAGTGAATATTCTATCTACAATGTTTTATTTCCGCAATTGGTCAGAATGTACGTCCTCGTTGTTATTTCAACTACCTCGAAGCCCACGTTTTGGTCAGTGTTGGTATTGCAGCCTATGTTAATTGATTAATACTTTGGAACATTGCTTATATTACAGAAATTCCTAAGAGCCTTCCTAAGAGCCAACCAGCTCTTAGGAAGCACGCGATCTCGCACTACAGCTGGTTGACGTCCGTGAAAGTTGCGGCAGGTAATTCACATTGCTATAACTTAAGATATTGCACTCTAACATGCCTACATTCTGTAAAATTCAATTTTCAGTTATGATGTAAATTGAGCGACTTTTCTGTCTCACTTCAGAAACGCGTACCCACACCCCACCCCCCGAGTGCTAAGAAGGCAGTGATATTCAGAGAGGCGCGTTCCTTTCTCTACAGAGTGTGCCGGGACACTGCGGCGTTCCCGGTAACCTGTTACCGGACCAGCTTGTCGCCCGAGGATTGGCTACCGACAGCCTCCTAATCGCACACTTTGTTTGAAGCACACACGCTTACTCATCCGGACACGTCACGCCGTGCTGCATCTGGACCGTCGAGTTACACGCCGGGAATGAATTTGTCCATTCTGTGTGATGTCTGGAAGGTCGGCTTGGATGTGGTTTAACTAAACAAATTGGAAGCAGTGCGTCTCAGGCTACTCGATTTCATTTTTATACAGATATATATTGAATTTGCTCTAAGATAAGATTACTAAAGAATGGACACTTCTGCACACGCCAGCATTCGCACCATCAAGAATGAAAGGAAATCAGTCTGTACAAACGATTTCGGCCATCCGCATAAGCTGTTCGATTACTTTGAAAACCATCTGCTCTGGTTTCTCCCACTCCTCACAGCATTTTCGTGATTATCATTTTAACGTCACGATTTCAGGAAAATCATTTTTACGTTCATAATATATAGAACCTTATGGCAGATTTTGCCCGCGAGGCGCGTTTGAAATATTTTTCTTCTTTTCTGCGTTTATCTGAGACGTGTCAACGTCAGCGAAGCTTGAATCTAACGCTTCCACTGTAGTTCTGTTAAAACAAGTCGTGGTGAATGCTTATGTGAGCGGTTCTTATCGAAGAGTAACATTGACGTGAATACCGTTCAAGGTGATTTTTTTTAAACGGAAGTCAGCAATTTCACTAATTCCCGTTCCTAATTTGCTGCCCTGGTATATCTAGATCCAAGCTTACATATATTTTTTTTTACTTTCTTTTTCTTTTCTTGCATTCGTTCTTCCTCTCTTTTCTTTTTTTAAGTAGGGCCGCTACTCAGGCACGTAGTTCGAGGGGCGCTGAGTTGTAGTAGTCAAAAGATTTGCGAAAGCTCGGCGACTCGGGTAGCATATTGCAAAAGTTGAAAAATTGATGTTCATTAAGAAAGTCAGAATCATTATTGGAAACTTCGCTACCCATACAGTTTCCTTGTTCACAGAACATTAGACACAATGTCGTGGTTAGCTCATAATATGCCGAGCCCGTGGAGCGTACGGGAAGTACGAAGCTATGCGTGACGCATGACATTTTTCTTGTGAGGCGTCCGGGATCTTTGTTTTTTATCCAATGTCTCCTAGTTATGCACTTATAGTCCTGCTTAAGAGACCGTCAATCCATAATGTTTATTAAATAAGATGATGGTACGCAAACGATATGCAACATTGCATTGATCACTCTGCCGTCGTCGGAATGTTCAAGTACAATGCAGGAAGAAAACTTCTCCCTGCCATCTCGGCTGATACTCCAATTTCGGCAGTGCAGCTGTCAGTTCGTGTAATGCGCTAAACACGGAATTCGCGAGAGAAGCGGAATGGATATCTATCGTAGTGAAAATGGGACCAACGTGCCTAAACTGAAGTGAGAAACACGGCACGCTATAACATTGTTGAGCCAAGCGGTGAGTGACGACATTGAACAAAAGTGTTAGAGAACGGCACATTAAAAAACACATGGACACACTGTTAATTATGCGCAAGGCCGTCTTCACACGCACGCACGCACGCACGCACGCACACACTCGTATATGTCTGCGCTATATGCTATTTTACGCCAAAATTATGCAGCACCTATGGTAACGCAGTGCCCCCCCTCCCCCCCCAAAAAAAGAAATATTAGACCTCGGATGTACCCAGGGTTATTGCGTGTGTGTGCTAATTGTCAAAATTTCCTTAATGAAATGGCGCACTCTGACAATGCCGGTGTATCTGTGTGAGAGGTAATCGCTGTGAACGAAGGCGCTTTCCATAGTAAATTTTTTTCTTTTATTTCTTTATTGTATCTAGCAAAGTGACGTGAAGTTTCTGGCATACCATAGCACGTTAAAAGCAGAGTTCGAGGAAACGCCGTATGGTCTCAGGATAAAATAGGCGCTGATGCTTTATTTTGGAAAGAACTGCAGTCTCGCCACCGCATTCTTTTTGTTTACGTTATTAATTCGAAATTCCTGCATGATAGCCTGCCTGAATAGTTGGCGTTTCTGTGAATGCCGACTTTATGCGCTGAATACGAAAACGTAGAGAAAAAAAATATTCAGCAACGTGAGAGGGACGACTATTCACAAGAGACGTTCCCAGACGTTACCGCGGTGGCAGATTTATTATGCGAAAGCTTTCGCGCTAAGGAACGCAGTTGAGGAAGTGCTTGTTCGCATGAAGACGCGCAGCTTGAGTGCCTACCGAGGTGCTTGATTTATGGCAGCCATTGCAGAGCCCGCTATGACACAACTGCACCACAACCGAGGGCTTAACAACGTCGCGATGCATGATCCCGGCTTATCCGGCGTGCGCAATTAATCTTCCTCCGCCAAACGAGAGGTGAGTACGCGATAAACAAACCTTATTAGAAAGTTCCTTACTTCTCGAAATGCGTTGTTTTAAACTTTGGTGTTGTGGCTGAAACTTTCAAGTTTCCAAACTTTCCTGTACGCGACAACTTGCTGCGCGTTTAAAACAAAGATAAAAGTTCGCAGACAAGAGCGCAAAACTTAAGCGACACCATAGGAGTGCTGCAGATTTGTTTACTTAGTTAAGCGCTTTTGTTGAACTTGCATTTCCGTTTCCTGAAATGTACATGGCAGTATGATACTACAAAAACAAGAAACATTAATATTTATCTTGGGCCCAATTTGCATAGTGGAAGGCGCCAGTGTGACTTAAGATTTAGCCATGCTTCCTTTGGTTAAACGGTACATGAAAAAAAATACTACCCTCCAGTGGGAGAATGGGAGCGGGAATATCAGAGTGGCTTAGGTAAGTGACGTGAGCGAATACGAAGATTATTGTGAGCGAATATGTAAAACGTTCACTTGCACCGTGGTTGTCCATCTGCTTTGTAGTCTGGCTAGGCCTGCCCTCTAAGAACGTCTACGGCAAACGCTGCTGATCGTCGAGACGAGAGAACGTGGTCTTTAGCGACAGCCTTCTGTGCGCTTTTTTTTTATTGCGTTCAAAAGCATTGCTTTGGCGTCTCTACGCCACTTTGGTCATTTGCTATAGCCTACAGAAGATGACCACGTAAAAAGAACATAAACAATCATCGATGGTTATTTTTGTCCGAAATGCTCGTTAAGATGTTCCTTTGGCGTTATCACCCCTTGCTTTGCCGAAGGGCTCACTCGATTTTTTTTGCGCTGCTGCAAAATTACGTGCTGCAACAAACATGCAAAAATCCATCGTGAAGACCTCAGTAGACGCGGATGTTCCAACGAAGACAAAAGCAACCTATCTATAGCGTGTACAGCTTTATAGGTAAGGAATTGATGAAAAATCATCCCACATCAATATGTTCTCTTTACCTAGTGATGAGAGTATGCGGTTAGTTTGCTTCTTAAGCTTATGCTCTATGTCTGCGCGAATACGTCATCGAATCTCTGTACCTCCATTTATAAAACTAACATCGAATCAGTGCTTACTTATCGTATGCTGCATTGATTATCAGTGAGCCTCCAAGCAAGGAACTCGAGCAGGAGCCTACCATCGGACGCGCCTGTGCAAAGCCTTCTGAGTAGTGAACAAAAAAACCATGAGTGGTTGTAACTAGGATTTTTCCGGGCCTTTAGCGCTGCATCCTTTACTGAACTGTAAAAAAAAAAGAACGACACAAGCGAGCGCCGGTTTTTCGAAATTACCCTTTCATCTCTCCCCACATTTTCTCCTCAATGCTTAAGCCGATGAGCGCAGCTCTACCGGGAACTTAATCAAGAAACACTAACTTGCCAAGGACGTTCCGTCTTCTTCGTAGTAACAGCGCCCTCAAACTTTCAAACGCTAAGTTCGCGTAACGAACTTCGCAATTAAATAACGAGAGACTTCAGAAACCATCTACGCGGCCGGCGCCCGAACTTCGCCTGAGGCGACGTGCCTTGATAGAGCTACGTGCGTTCATCCCCCCGCCCCCCCACCCCCCGACCAAAAAAAAAACGCAAATTTCTTTTCTTTTTCCGCCAAGCACAAACGAAAATATCGTTAACTTCTTTCAGGCACGTGAGACGAAGAAGCCGGAAAGCATCAATAAATTCACGAGGCAAGCTTGCTTCAGAGGAAAGCGATAATCATTCTGCATCTCTCAAATTCTTCAACCTTCCAGTTTAGGAATCAGCCCAGAACGCTGCCTTTGTTTTTAGTTCACGGTAGCTGAAGCCCGATTTGAGCTGATAATCAAATGAGGAACCTCGGATATCCTCGAGACATCCAAGACGCTGCAAGAGAATGGGACAAGGCTGCCAAGAAAGCGTATTAAACAGGATTTCGTGCTGAGAACTAATTGCGCGAACTCACCGTTGTCATACTGAAAAACTTGCGCGGAGACACGAGAACAGCCGAGAAAAGACGAGGTCGAGCGCTCGTCCTCATCTTTTCTCGGCTGTCCTCGTATCTCGGCAGAAACTTTTTCATTGTGCGTTTCAACTAACTGCTCTCCTAAGTATAATTACAGTTATCACTTTTATAGGCAATATATTTTCTACAACACGGCACACTAATCCGCAAAGCCGCTCATTACCATCTCTTCCGCGATGTTTAGTTTCATTAACGTAAAAGAAACGCGTATGTATCCAAACCAACATAAAACTTTGCTTTGCCGTGTTTTTCTACTGAGGCAGCTATTTCACGAGGGACGTTCCGACGTTCCGTTTCGTCATTTATTTTCACAGGGAATCTTCCTCGCCAAGAAAAAATAGACTATAGCATCATGGACTGTACACCTCGCACTATTTTCCCTCGTAGTCGCCACCTACACTGAGACACTTGTCGTATATAGCGTTCAATCAGTTTGAAGAAACCACTCTGGTAAAACTCGGTGACCTGCAATGCGAGGCCTGAGAGATAACCTATTCACCATACACGGTGCGTAGGCGTTCATGGATGGCGGACGCACTAGTCCCACGTGTCCATTCATACGGGATAACAGTACGCACTTCCATTGGCGACCACGTTGTCAGCAGACGTCTGTTTGCCATCGTGATTTGTACTCAAATAAGCTCGGGCACGCCGGTTTGCTGCTACTGTCTCTTCTTCGGCGCCGTTCGCATTCATCGCATCTCCTTGGCTGGCGCTTCTCGTGTCGTTGAACAAACAACGGGCATGGATTCTTATGGTGGTTGTTTATTTCAACTGGTGTGCCATCTCCTCCTTCAAAAAAAAAAAAATGACGAAACTCGTTTTCGGAGCGTCCCTTGTAGTTGACTTGTTGGGACCTGAAGAAAGGAATGTCGTATCCCGACTGCTTTTATTTTCCACTGCCTAATTTTTTAAATCAAGAGCAAGACAATCCGTGCGGTTCTCTTCGTGCTCTCCAGTAGGGCGGACGCACTAGGCAAATTCAGCGCCAGCAACTTAGTCTCCAAAAACGCCGGTTGCAATAGACCAGGAACGGGCAAATAGAAGTTTGTGACATGGAGTTGAATATGAAGTAAACTGTGCCAGAAGGCTGCCGAGCCAAACAGAAATTTGATAGCGCCACAAACTTCTCCAACCGAATATCAAATATTTTTTCGAGTAGATTACGAATAATGTGGCGCGTCTTTCACGATTATTATTAAACAAGCTCCAAGTTCTTGCATTCACCACTATGCGAAAGTTTCTGTCAGTACACTGCACATCATAAAATATGATTCATTTAAGTGAGAAAACAAGCAGCATACATATAAAGAATAATTAAGCAGTTCGGGAACTGACTTTCGCTCAGAGGATTTGCGGTCATGTATTATCATACAAAGTCTAGATAGACGCTTGCACATCCTTGTCTGATATTTGAATATGTTTTAAGTCACCTTAGTATTTTCTAGCACTTTATTTTTCTCGTTCTTTCTTCTGAAAATTCTTATCCGATATGATAAAGAAGTTTGTGGCCTAATGCTTAAAAAGTCGGGGTGTTGCGCTGGCAAACCGTGAATCAAATCATAATGCCGGACGTGCTTCTTTTCTTTTCTTCTCTTTTTTAAAGAACGAGGTTGCATCTACTCTGTGAGAAACCGACCAACCCACCAACCACCCACCCAGGCAAAACCACTAGATGCTAGGTAAATAAAATTTCTCTGTAAAACCGACTTGAAAAGCGACCGCACCTCTGAGCTGACTTTGGGCATAGGGAGCATAATGCGTAGAAAGGCTCTGATAGCACGCCCCTCCCTTTTTTTTCCATGCTGAAGTACTCATTACATGCAGCTTAGCATTACACGTGACAAGTCGTCTTTGAATTAGTTAATAAGTTCTCTTTGTACGGATCAACGACCTCTGCGTATGTAAATAGCCGGAAGTGCGTAAAACCAGCACTTATCCTCCGATGCCACGCACAGCCCCTTTTCTATGCTTGCAGAAATGCTTTACGCCTTAAAATTAGTGCGCGAAAGATACATTACTGCGTCTGTTGCTATCTCCCTGGTTTCAGGCGCAGTACCTAACGGCACAGCTTTGGTTTACGGCTTAATCGAGTGCCCCGCGATAGCTTCAACAATAAATATAATGCTCTCTCCAGCTGCTCCGTCAAGCCGATGCTATTTAGGAGGCAAATACTTTGAATTACTTATGATTTCATATCTTGTATTATTATTGTATGAACACTACTTCCCGCATTGTCGGACGAAGCACGAGCACCACGGTACAGCTTGAATCGCTGTGCTATATGTGTAATCGGAACAAAAAAATAATACAACACGAAGGACACAATTTTTTTTATTTTCGCCGCAAGATTCACTTTATTTACATACTGCATGCTCTTCAGAGATCTAAATAGATTTCATGTATTTATAGAAACACAGTGAATGAAACTCCAACTTCCTGGACCTTATGAATACATGGTATCCACCAAAGTTCCAATATTACCTAAATACAGTAAAACTTCCGTAATAAGCTTACGCGTGAAATACAGAATAGTAGAAATGCTTTTGGGTTACCTGAAATAAAAAGTCTTAAAACACATGCGTGGATGGACGAGACCTTTCTTTCGGTGCACAATAGGCCACCTGCTTCTAAACTGTGTGACTGTAATGAATTTATTACTCTTAATGGTACTATGACACTCGTCGGAGTGTTTTCTGTCATCTTTCATAATTATTGGCACCTAAATATACAACGCCATATTTCTTCTTTGCATTCCTGTCTCACAATAGGTGGTCTTTTTGTCGACAGGGACAGCATCACTGCCATATGAAGCTGGGTGCCGATGTAACCCGAAAATTAACGTCCTACAGACGAACGGAAAACGAAGGAATGTGATAGGCACGAAACGTGTATAAAAGCACCAGCTATACCCAGGAAATAATGATATGCAAATAGCCGTTTGCCGCATGGTCAATTTGGCTTCGACGCTTATTGAATCATACAGGCAGTGCGTTTACAACATCAGTTGACTAATTAGAAATGCAGTTTTTACTTAAAGCAGACTGTACTTGCAAAAAAAAAAACAGCAGTTTTGCCGACGCAGGGTCACTACTAAAGAAACAAATAAAATCACCCTCTTTGGCACTGTTCATTCACAACACAAATATATCAGTGACTGTCAAATGACTGTCCGACGGGGCATTTACGTACAAATGCATGAAAAGAATCCCTGCAGTCCAAACACTTCCAAATTGGCAGCTTCAACTGCCGCAGCGTAATTATTCTCACAGACTTCGCATCGCTCTCATCTTCCACGACGTAAGCTAAGCAGCATCTGAGCAGGAACGTGCCAGCCGGAAACTTTTACCAAACGTGTGGCTATGGACAAGCTTTCTCTCAATATGTGAGCTGCGTCATGCTCTTCGTTTGTGCCGGTTCTTCTTCAACGTACTCAAGACAAACTCGCTCTGGGTCGTCTTTCTGCCATAAATTCCCCAAACCGCAAACTATAGGTTAGGCGGGCGTGTGAGCGAAATACCGCATATATAAAACGAAGCACATCATCTACTAATGCTGTGGGCAGCATGCGCTTCCATCAATTCCCGATGCAGCCTGCAACCCCGTGGGAATGCGCCAGTGAGCCACGTCTCTGTAGACCACGGCAAACTTTCGGCTGGCGTGGCCGTAGCTAATGATGCGACGGCACCTTATTTGTGCGATATAAGGATAAACGGGGGTGGTTCACACCATTCGTCAGCTCAGTTGCAGTGCCACTAGAGAATACACGTGCAAGCCATTGAATATTGTCGACGCCGAGGCGGGCTGTGCACGAAAAAAAAAAGTTTGGGAGTTGGCAGCGATTCCGCCTGCTCTGCAAACACTGCGACAAGTTGTGGGCTCTCACCATGGTTGTAGCTACCTTGGTGATGATGACGAACTTTCAAAATATGGCTTGCACCCATAATGAAGAGTGTGCCAAGGACAGGATGACTTTCACGCACAGATAACTTCTGGAACAAATGAAGAAAGGAACAATGTAAAACATGGAACGAGCGACTATTGTGTGATTGAGAGACCAGACCAGTGGACGATTTCGTTAAAAATTATGTTAACGAAAAATCTAGGCTCCTAATAATTTAGTATTAAGAAGCGTATAGTAAGGAAAGCAAGAATGAGCACGATAAGCGTTTCTTACTTTGAATGAAATGACAGCTAGCATTAAACACATCCCAGAGGCGAAAACCTAGTGCTGATGACCTATCCCACAGTAAGACCAAGTTGCTTACTATTTAGGCACAGCTAACGAAGTAGAGCTCCCAGGAACGTTTTCCCTTTGCATTAGGGTCATCTTCTCCAAAATAATTTCTTTATGCTATCTACGCAACATTAAGTCCTCATTCATTACAATATTGCCTACTTTGACGTCAGAAATACTTTACCAGATCCCACCATTTTCATGGTCTGCATGGTACGCAAGAGCGACACACTAGTTCCCGATCGCCAGAGCTGATTGACAGGCGAATGGTTAGCGCTACCGTCTCCAAAGTATATATAGGTAGTGTCGAATGCCAGTGCCCCACAGCCACTTCCTTCTAGTAGTGAAACAGATCGCGAAAGCGATTCTTTTGCGAATCGAATGCGTGGGAAGCTATGGCAGGTCGGAAACATGTCAATGCTTTTGTGTTTTCAAAAACGACTCTTCTCTCGGTGGCATCAATGCACTACAATGGAGGAAATTCTTGTTTTTCTTAACTGTATGAGGAGCGCGATGCTGAGCGTGAGAAGATGGCGTGACGATGCCGAGATGATCATGGACGACACTGCAATCCAATATTTATGGGTAAACACGCTGTTTATAGGATACTAAGAATGAGCGTAAAACTAGACGAGTCACTCAACAAATGTTCGTTTACCGTTTCTCCTTGAAGTGATTCGAGGAATATATATATATCTATATATTCAGTATTCAGTAAGTACAGTGCTTAAAGAGTTTGTGTGCGCGTTTGTGTTGAATGTTTTTTTTTTTATTTAAAAGCGGTTCATTCCTTTCTTGAAGCGGGTTTTATGAAGGTTTTCGTAAAAGCGTGAATGAGAAAATTGTAAAGCGACGCGAAAAACTGGCAATACAGCTTTCTGTTGCTCAATAGATGGTACATACAAGTGTCCTTTTGTTTAAGCCTGAAAGGAGTGCGCGAATAAACGCAAATTGCCTTGAGCGGCCAGTCGCGCGGCAGTTTTTCCTGCATTTGCGGGCTACTTTCACGCTCGGTAAAACACTTTTATGTAGCAAAAGCTTGAGCAACAGAAAGCTCTATGGGGAGTTTTTCATGTCGCTGTACAGTTTTCTGATGGATAATTTCCATATAATTATAATATTTTAAAAAGTTTAGTAAATAATGAACACTAATTACCTAATGACGCGGAATTGAAAAAAATAATAATTTCAACATCTACAAGCGCTGGCAAACAACATTACGTTGGTTCTGTCCAACTACGCGGCATTCGCGTATTTTTAAAACCTGGCTAATGTTATCTGAGACACCCTGTATATCGCTGTCGCCATTTTTCTCTTTCACTAAGATTGAGCTCACAGTACCGGAACATTTGGAGAAGCTGTCTTCATTTTGACTGAGAGACAGGGCCATCCTAATCAGATCGTATGAAGACGTTGTGAACGCTGCAGAAGGTTCCAGAACCTATGTGAGTAATGCCAACTGCTTTAACGTACGATGACAGTTGCACCTTGTCTTTCTTCAACGACTGTCTCAGATTGTAAAAACAGGGCATCAGGGGCAAATTGATAAGCTTTACCAGGTAAACTTCAGCTCATCGGCGGGCGCTTTCCCTCACAGCGCTTCTGCTATCTCATTCATTGTGTCTGTCAAACTTCGTGTTTCTAGTACGCATGGATACTCTCTCTAGCGATCGTCCGTGTGTCTTTCTTTTACTTTGGCTGCGTTCTTTTTTTCTTTCGGTGCCACAGTTACATCAGGGAACAAATTATACCAATACGCCCAATCGTCTCTTTCCCTGAATTCCTTTCATTAATTCTTTCCGGTAGTGTGTCTGAGTACCATCGCTATACATTTTGACACTGCTCTGTTTATTACATTATCTGAAGGTCGTAGAATAAGGTCGAACGCATACGCGTTTCTTTGTTTTGGCTGCCACTGAGTACGGCATCAAAGTTTACTTCCTCAAAGGGAAGTTTGTGAATGATGCGTAGTGCACAAAGGGAGACCGGGCTCGAGCTCTCAATACCCAAGGTTCAGGGTGCACGACCTATATTCCGCCCTAAGTGAGAAGGCCATATTCAATATATGAGGCCAGCCTACCCGCACTCAGAACAAAAGTGGATGGCGAATGCAGCACACCTGGAAGGCATCAATAATGGCGGCATACGCCAAGAGTAATTATGTGCTGTGTATTATTAATGCAGCCTCGGAAGCTATTGCGCCCGAATAAGGCCAAACTAGATGCCGCGTAAGGCGTTGTATTTCTTGACGCGCGCCGCAACTCAACCAGAAAGATAAGTGGTTTTGTATAAGCGTGAGTGGAACGTGGTGGCACACTGTTTCTCGTAATAAAGGCGGAACATGTCACTGGACATAGCTGTTACGAGAAGTTGGACTGCGTGGATGGAGCAAAGTTTGACATTATACTGCGGGAGTGCCGTAAAGGAAGAATTTACTAATCAACATCAGGACAAAATTTCCACCCAGAAGTTTTTCGAAACCACAGATACGTAAAAAGATTTAACTATGGGCTTTTATGCGGCGAAACCACGCTTAGATCGTGAGACGCACCCTATAAGGGGACGGCGAAATAGGGTTGACACCCTGGGGTTGTTTAACGTGCACGCAAATCAAAGTTATCGAGCGTGTCCGCCTTTCGGCCCTATCAAAATGCGGCTGCCATGGCCGGGACTGAAACCATGAACTCGAGCTCGGCACCGCAACGTCATGCCCCTGGGTGTGGCAGTTATTCAGATAGACTTATCAAGCCTTGACTTCAGAGCATTCGTGAAACACTATCCTATAATTTGGCTTCAAAGTGATTGGTCGGCAAGTCAAAGCGGTCTTCCTTCACGCGAACGCTGCGTGTTTCTTCAGGAACAACGTGCTGACATACGGCATGCCAATTGCATTGCTTCAGGTGCCTGGAACATTTGCGTCACTTCAAAAATATAGCTAACCATGTTATACTCGTTTTGATTTCGCCCCGTTTGAAAAAAATTAAGAAAGACTTCGCGGCGATGGAAGAAAAGGTTCTCCATCATAGTGGTAACGTTCATTGCGACGTAAAGCGGAATTCGTTTGACGCCGGCGGTACCTGCATTTTGCATCGTATGCCCCCTTTCTTCTAGAAACGTTCAGTTTTCGTGGCCGTGCTTTTCGCAGCTGAGTCAGATCTTTTTATTTGAAAAGACGTCGAGAACCCACCCCTCAACCAGGTAAATTTAGCTAGAAGGCTCAGCCAGAGTATATGTATTCGGAAGTACCAGGATGTGGTGCGCACAACGAAAAGAGGGGTAAACAGCTAAAACAATTCTTGAGATCAGTAAATTACCTAAACATTACGGGCTATGCAGTGTGAAGCATTTGAGTGTACTGAATTCGACATGCAACTGACTACATGAACAACATAAGTACACCAACGAGAAAACAACGATTTCCGAACATGCTTCTCTGACGATTTTGTATTTTCCTATACATATGAAAGAAATAATTAGCCATGTGGCGACACGACCACAGATTGTAAAACTACCGACCCAACAATCTGCAAAAATATAATGCATGGCTAAACATAAGGCATCATCTTTGCCTTTCAAGCTTGAAATCTCCTAGTTGTGAGTAACAATCGATTGAGGTCCTAATCACTTATTTTTAAAAGAAGTCGTACTCGCCGCCTACATGGGCGTGCGGCAAGTTACGCACTACTTTTTCCTTAACAAATGACTGGTAATTTAGCGCAAAGTGTAGCGACGTGGTTACCTCACCCAGAGCGGTACGTTAAAAACCGATGCCAAAACACCTACATGATTCGCCTACGGCTTCCCTGGGTTTTCTTGGACAGCTTCAAAAAATATTATCCGATCACACGGCGGCCCCTGAGGGAGAGTCATGCATCTTCCCATCAAAGCGGAAATAAAGAAACCAAACGAATTTTCCTTTGGGCGCCTTTGTTCGGTTTCCGAATGACGTATAGGTTTGCGACGTCGGGTGATAGAGAGGGTTTCATAGTGCAGGAATAACGGGCCCCTCTTCAGCATGGTTGATAGAAGATCCGCTTACATTGCCTCCGGCAGGCACTTCCTGCTGCCAAGATGATTGAATGACCACTATTATTGGTTCGGAGCAGTTCGTGAACGAATATTTTGGGGAGTAGTCCGGCTGAGACAGTCCGGCCAGAAAAGCGAAGATATTTTTTTTACTACTCACGTAAGGATTGCATGCGTTAGTCCTTTAAGCTGGAATTAGAACGCACCGAATATCATTACGTAGCTGACAATCATGTACATCGCAAGAGAATCTTGCTAAAGGCACGATACCTTATACATAAAACATTGTGTGGTTAAATTTATTTCCGTTGTCTCCTGCGAAGATACGTGATTTTAAGGGTTTAAACAGGTGCCAACAGACAGCGTTAAAAACAAAAGACAGTTAAGAGTTCATGGCCATATCATATTCTATGCCGTTTACCATATGAATGCATTGAAGCTGTATGCCTCAAGGAATTACTTTCAGGTGTTGTCAATTCTTGCCTTCCAGTCAACTGATCCTCTGTGCAATAAAGAGCGTAAGCAAGAAACGTGAGTTTGCTCTTACTCATCCTTAATCTGCAAGCACACTTCATGTGTCATGATCAAATGCCATATATTTTGACTTTGATATTTTCATTGTACAGTGTGCGGATGTTTAAATGAACCTGATGCATGATCATGAATAGCACCATACAGAAAGCAAGCCCACAATTTCTTTCCCTACATAGTTCCTATGAGAATTATTTTTGCTCAATCGCAGCCCTATAGAAACAAGCCCACGTGCCCCAATGCTCTAACATTCAATGATACGAAAAGTAATGTTTAGAGATTCCGTAAATGAACCGGTATGTTCCGTGATATGGCATAAGAATGTTCGATAGGGGAGTTACACAGGAATCGGCTTCTTTTAAAGTAGGAATCAGTAGTTTATAATTCTAGCCTATTACTGGGCGTGAAGATTATAATATTATATACGAGGTTTTACGTGCCAAAACCACTTTCTGATTATGAGGCACGCCGTAATGGGGGACTCCGAAAATTTTGACCACCTGGGGTTCTTTAACGTGCACCTAAATCTAAGTACACGGGTGTTTTCGCATTTCGCCCACATAGAAATGCGGCCGCTGTGGCCGGGATTCGATCCCGCGACCTCGTGCTCAGCAGCCTAACACCATAGCCACTGAGCAACCACGGCGGGTGGGCGTGATAATTAGCCCTTCCCAGGAAGAAACAGATACTGAAGATACCGCACTTCGTTTGTCTCTTTCTTCTTGAGCTTTATTTCTTTTTATAAATGACAAAAATGCACGTAACATGCTTTTTGTCTGCCTCGGTTTAAAGCGATCCTATTGTCACTTTCGTATTTTGCCTTCTACAAAGATTCAATCCATATACAAATTGCTCCGTCGGTAAAATTATTCCACAGTAAAGGTTGCCTCAGTATTTCAGGTGTAATATATAAATTAGAACGCAAGCAAGAGCTTGCGCGGAAAATGAACGCGCGGATTACACACAGGCTTCCGAGAGCGAAGGTAACGTGGCATCGCGGCAATGCCCTCTCCTCTCACGCAAAACCATCGAACTCATGGCTGAGTGGTAGCGTCTCACACTGCGGAGGCCCTGGTTCGATTTCCACCCAGCCCATCTGGCAAGTTGTTTTTATTGATGAATTGCCTTCCGCCATTTTTCGCTCACGGCCAACGCCAACGACGACACCAGCCTTTCTGCGGCACGAGCTCCTTAACGCTGTCGCGTTAAAACCTGGCGCGCTAACGACCCGCAGGTGTCCTCTCTCACCCGCTCTGCTCCGCGGAGGCACGCTCGTGAGGTGACGTCGAATTCAATGGGTATTTACCTGCGGTTTTGCTGCTGCAGATAACAGACGCCGTCTTTTTCGCTGAGTGGACCATTTGAGCCTTTCGCTTCAAAACACTCCGTTCACGCGAACTTAAGCAGAAGGGAGACTTCATTGCCGCAATCAGCGTCGCACCAAGCTGTCCATTGTGATTTGCTTTAAGAAGATTCTTGTCAAGCAGGAGTTGAAAGGACGCTGCTGATAGCGCTAATAAAACACTAGAGTTAATTATTGTGGAAAGGAAACTGACAGAGATATCGTAATTTCGGAGTGGCAGGTTTACTTTTCTGCGGTGATAACGACCGCACAGTTGTGTATTAATGAATTATCGAAACAGTCAAGGCGACAGGTTCGAAGTTTCTCAAGGAATTTAATTTCAAGTGAGAACCTGATGAACATAAGTTAGCGTGCACGCTATCCATCATTGCGGAGGGACTAAAATTGATACAAACTGATATCGTAGCTAATTTAGAAGTAGTACTTCTATTAGGAAGGTGGGGGGCAGGGGGATTAATTCGCCAATACTTTTTCAAGGAGAAAAAAAGAAATAATTTTTTAATATATCCCGAAAGGTTATCCTTGCGAAAAGTCTGGTATGGTACTCCAGGTAAGATGGCGAAGGTCGAAAGAAATTGAGCAAAATATAAAGGAAAGGAACACGCATTACAACATACGTGTGCGCGAAATCCTCTTTCGCAAAAGTTATCTACAGAGTTTCATCGAGGTCCGTATCCCGAAGAAATTGTACAAAGGGTTTGGTGCGGTTCACTTCCGATTCTGGCGGTTGCCGTTTGAAGTTTCAATGGAACACTCGGGCTTTGAGAGACGTCATAGAGGAGTGCTCCAGGTTAAGTTTGATCTCCTGGTTGTCTTAAACGTGATTCGAAGCACATATGCGCAGTCTCAGTCTCGGCAGCTGAAAACCAGAACCACTGAACCATCATGGCGCGTCTACAAAAGTTACATTGAGAGAGGTAACAGCAATTCCAAAGAAAGGGCGATTGAGAATGCATCCCATCGTGTCCTTTAACTAGCACGAGTTCACATAACTCCTGAGGCACTACTTTTTATGTCATTGCGTCCCCGGATATAATGCCCATAAAGAAGTTATTCTTCATCATTATGGTCGAGAAAACGAAACTGTCATAATCTACTTCCTTCAGAAGGAACGTATATGTAAAGAGCTATGCCCAAAGCACCTTGCGGTTTATAGTGATTGAAGTTTCTCTCCCTACTGAACAGCAGCGCACCAATTTAATTTCGTGCGCTGGAATTCTTCACCCTCCCCCCCCCCCCCCCCCCCCCAACATTCCAGCCTTAATCTTCAGCCGTTCTAAATCGAGTATTCGGTCTGTAAAAGCAGGCTACCGCAACTCCGTATAGCATAATTCGCTTCCTTCCTACCGAACGCGGTCATCTTGACGCCTGTCCTTGCTTATTTATTCATCTCGAATAAAATCAGCAGCTCCGCATATTTTTCTCGGTGATACACACTTAGTCCCCGTGCGCGCAAATAATTTAAGAACCACCATTTCTGATGGCAATAATCACGAGAATAAGAATGGGCTGGGGTGCGTTTGGCAGGCATTCCCAAATCATGAACAGCAGGTTGCCATTATCCCTCAAGAGAAAAGTATATAATAGGTGTGTCTTACCAGTACTCACTTACGGGGCAGAAACCTGGAGGCTTACGAAAAGGGTACTACTCAAATTAAGGATGACACAACGAGCTATGGAAAGAAGAATGATAGGTGTAACGTTAAGGGATAAGAAAAGAGCAGATTGGGTGAGGGAACAAACGCGAGTTAATGGCATCTTAGTTGAAATCAAGAAAAAGAAATGGGCATGGGCAGGACATGTAATGAGGGAAGATAACCGATGGTCATTAAGGGATACGGACTGGATCCCAAGGGAAGGGAAGTGTAGCAGGGGGCGGCAGAAAGTTAGGTGGGCGGATGAGATTAAGAAGTTTGCTGGGATGGCATGGCCACAATTAGTACATGACCGGGGTTGTTGAAGAAGTATGGGAGAGGCCTTTGCCCTGCAGTGGGCGTAACCAGGCTGATGATGGTGATGATGATGATGATGATGATTTCTGGTGTTCCGTACGTACTTCCCCAGGCGTCTTATCGCTTAACAATGCAGCCTCCGTCGTTCGCGCAGCGTCATCCCTCACGATGACAGTTGCTTCGAAGCGGCTGCCGTTTCGAGCCCGGCCATAGCCCGGCGGGCCTCTGCTGCCATCGCCGTGACGTAGCGTCTGGAAGAACGTCGCTGATAGTGGGATCTGCAGGTGCCAGCCGCGGTGCGCGCATTGTGTGCGCGTCAGTTCTTCGAGGGCAGCGTCGTTGGTAGCAACCCTGGACCTTTCTGTGAAA